>NW_028261383.1:114237244-114538181 GCF_051295495.1 Thamnophis sirtalis
AAATGGCGGCGGCAGGAAGTATCATCAGCACCCGCCCCGCCCAGGCTCCCTCACTGCGCCACCCGCGCACTAAGACCGGACTCCCCGGGCGCCGAGAGTCTCCTCTCTTTCGGCGCACGGACGGAGATCTACCCCGGCGCGCAGCCATCCAGATCAGCCGGCAAAGGCGGGAAGCGCCCTGGAAACGGGAGTCCGACTTCCTAGCGGTACGCGCTGAGGACACAGACACGCTTACGACAATCACGTATCCTACAGGGGGGAAACGACGACGCTTTTACGCAAACTCCGCATCCTCTCCAAGCCCTCCTCAGCACCTACCGCAATCCGCGTAACCGTGCAAAATACCAAATCGACTACCACGCAATAGCTCCCGCAGATAATATGTCCGGTAGCTGCGAAATATGCATAAAGCCAGATGGAGAAAATGCTCCTTCCACTCTCGGAAAAACTAGGAAAACCCCCATCAACCAACGGCGCAGATTCAAAAGACCTTTGCGCAATAGGCCCCGGCGCAAAATACGTAATCCGCCTGACGCAACGGTCACATTACGCAATGCGGGTTACGCCGGCAAGGCAACGTAATTACCCAAGGAGAATACCAACCTCCGCAGCCTCTCCCGGCCCGGCCCAGCTCTTACCTGATAGCAAACGATAAACCGCAAGCAGGCTGTGTTGCCAGCAATCTTCTTATCGGGGCAAATACCGTATAACCCCGGCCGCAGACAAAGCTCCACACTCCTCCTGGAGGGCCGAGTACCTCAAGAAAAAAACGACTAAAGCAGACCGAGCGACGGGCAGCGGGACCAGCAACGGCGGCACTACGCTGACCTCACCGCGCAGCGCGTTACGTCATCACGCAGCAAGCCCCGCCTCGCGTAAAACAGAGGACTTCGAATTCTCAGCCACGCCTCTTGAATCGAACGGCGGTGGGACTGGCGAGGAGAGTGAAATTGCCTTCATTTCTGCGACAGGACTCGGGAGCGAGCGGGAAGTGGAGTGGATGACGCCTCCGTATTTAAGAGATCCCTATTGCTAAGGACGCTGCCTTTCCTTCAATAATGCCGCAGTTTCGAGAGGGTTTTTCCTCCCCTGTCATTGCCTCTTAGCTTTCTCTCCAGCACGACACCAGCACCAAGAAGCCAGGTGATCAAGGTCCCTCTCCCTCTTGCCAAGATACAGCATTCCAGATCGGTCCATTAGTGAGGGCCACTGTCAGATCGATCTCCGAATTCACGTGCCGCCGCTTTGTCTGAAGGGTTTTAACGTGACACCACACCTACTTTATCAGCTCTCTGCTGCTCCCGAACTCAAAAAACGGTGGCTTCTTCGATTGAGTTCTCCGTGATGATTCACTTTCTTCCCATAAAGCGGGGCTCCCAGATCCGACCTGCCAAAAAAAAATCAGGATCACCGCTAGATGGATTCGCGGGTGTTTATTTTTTTAATATCTGTGATGCCTTCAATTTTTTTTTCCTCTCCACCTCTGAAGATCAGACCGAATATAAGCAACGGAAGGCATCGCTAATGCACATAGACCCAAACAAGCTTTCCCGCCGTGCAAATGTACTGATTTGAAAATTCTGAATCTGTCCCCAAAGTGCTTTTTCAAGAGGCAATTCGGCTTTCTCGATTTTCTCTGTGAAGACGTTTCGCTTCTCATCTAAGAAGCTTCTTCTGAGCTGAAAAAGCTTCTTGGATGAGAAACAGAACGTCTTCAAAGAAAAACCAGAAAACCCGAATTGCCTCTTGAAAAAGCACCTTTGGGACAACCATGACCTGGATGACTGAGAATCTCTGCCCGTACTCAGAAGCATCTGAGGAAGCAATGTCCCTTAGAGCGGTTACTTGTAAGCCTCTCTTCTCCTCACCTCCTTCTCCACAGACCGAAGGTTGGTCCGCCAATCGTTCCTCTTCAGCACTTTATGAGAAAAGAGCCTCCGTGTAGTAAAGGGCGCCCTCGTTCAAGCGTAGGCATAGCGAGCCGGCGGAGCGGTAGGAGCGGCCTTGTTCTCGCCAAGGACTTTAACCATCCAGGCACCCTTAGCTCCCAACCTTCGCGGCTGCGGCGCAAATGACGAGCGGCCGCCTTGGAGCGGAAGCTTTGCAAGAGCGGGCAAGGAAAATGACGCCAGCTTTCTCCTTGACAAGTTAAGTGAATTTGGCTCCTCAGTTTTCTTGTCACAAGGTGGTGTAGGAATCCACCCCCTCCCCAGATTAAAATATTCTTTATTCTTAATATTAAGAGAGGCAGAGTATTATATTACCTCAAAGGAGAAATGGAGAAATATGCTCTTAAAGGCAGAAAGCAACCCCAGTTCCCGGCAATGGTAAAACAGCCTCCAGCAGATACCTGAAGTCTTTAGAGATGGATATTTTGTGCCCATTCAGGAAGACTGATCCAATCTATTCACAAACAAAACACCTTCAGCTCCAGATGATGAGATTAAAATTTACATTTCCCATCCAAATTCTAATAACAGGACATGACCTTTAGGACATAATAGGATTAACCTACCATCATTAAAATAGCAAAAGACACAAGTCTCACTACATTGCACAACCCCCTAGAGCAGAACCCTCTAAAAATCCATTTCTAAACCAGGGGTTCAGCCACCCCAGAAACATTTTTCTGTCAATGAATTTTCTGCAATCCAAATAAACCTTTCCTTGCAGCCAGTCAACCTCCATTTTATTTCTAGCGCCTTTTTCCTGGCTTGGAACTGGACCGGATTTTTCTTCTAACAGTGGCAAATGTTGATCACATAGCTCTGGGACGCTGCAACAGTCATGAGTAAGTTGCCAAGCATCTGAATTTTGATCATGTGACTTTGGGGATGCTGCAATGGTCTGAAATGTGAAAAATGATCATAAGTCACTTTTTTCAGTGCCATTGCAACATTGAACGGACATTAAATGAACTGTTGTAAATAGAGGACTACCTATAACTTCAGCACTCCCTGACACCACTTTTTACTCCAGATGATGAATGAGGATTTATTTTGCTTCCATTGTCTGTCTTAATAGCACATAGATTAACTAAGTGGATGTGGAGAGAGACTAGTGAAAGCATAACAGTCAGAAGCATGGCTACCACTGGCAGTTATTAGCTACCCAACTATCGTTCATCCAAGATTTATTTATCTGGGACCTTTTCCAAATAAGACACACTGCTCTGGAAGCAGCCATGTACTGTGCAGAAATAAATTACATAAAACCTACTTCGGTGTTCTCACTACAGTATAAATAGTAATGCTTGTATAAACCAATCAATCAGTTGCAGAGAAAATGGGAATGCCTGTGGGCAACAGACAAAAAATGTATCTAGAGGCCTAGACTAATGAAAGATAAATATTCCTCTGGAATTTGCCTATTCATAATTTTTGGAAGAATACCTTATGTATCTGTACAGTAGTTTAGGTAGACCTCGACTTTCAACCATTCAGTTAATGGCTGAAATTACAATGGCACTAAAAAAAGTGATACAACCAATTCTCACACTTAACAACCATTGTAGCATCCCCACAGTCATGTGATCAAAATTTGGAAGCTTGGCAACCAGCATGAAGCGAAACGTCTTCAAAGAAAATCAGAAAGTCCACTTGCCTTGAAAGAAATTTACCTATTATGTTTTACTGAGAAGAAAAAGTAATTCAGTCATTAGCTCTTTGTTTTAATTTGAAGAACGTATAAAATTCAGCTGTAACATTTATTAATCCTAATCACGGAACCTGAACTATGAAATATGAAAGAAATAGTACTGGATCATAACTATATTTCTTTCAAGTTTGAATAAACTACAAATGGGATGTAGAATGAGATCCAACAAAATTCTAGAATTATACAAGGAATCATTTAGACTATGTAGACCCATATCCTGCTCAGTATAGGAATCCAGATTAAAGCATCTTATTTCAATGTAGCTTGTAGATATCTTAACAAAAATTGGTTATCACCAATCTGGATAATTGGGTGCACAATTGAATAGCTATTATTACTGAGTGGGTGTGTACTTTTTCTAATTCTCAATCTTTTCTCTATCATAGACCTCCTTTAAATTAAATTAAACCTTTTGTGGCCACATACCATGGCCACAGACCAGCAAGACTTAACTCAAGATTTAAATCTTAACTTAAAACTTAAGTCTTCAAGCCTTTGTGGACCCCCTATGAGGACATTGTGCCTCCCTGGGGGTCCACGGACCACAGGTTGAGAACCACTGTTTTAATTTAAAAGAAGCAGTTTATTTATTCTGTTAATTTGCAGAATTCTGGCCAATAACCACAATGAAGAGCTAACTGAATGACTGGTTTTTTTAGTTTTTTTGTGCAGAAAAGAGTTATCTGCAAGAAAGCAGACATGTTCGACATCTACACATTTAAGCTCAATTCCTTTTTTGGGAAAATGTGTGGATGTAGCACATCCATTGTGTAAAATGGAAGCACGTCTGCTAACTGAAGCAGAGGAATAAATTATACATTATACCTCAAATGCTGCCCCAAAGTCCCTACTATAGTGTTAAGCTGAGCAGAATTTGAAAACCTTTGCAGGTTGCAAGTACAGAAGGCTCTGTCGTATTATAAAAAATCCACTAAGCAGGCCTGTCAAATTAGCAGCCCGTGGGCCAGATGCATCACGCACAGGCCACACCCACTCTTGCTCCGCAAAGGCAAAAAAATGTCATGATACATCAGACGCGATTTAGTTTGACACCGGTGCACTAGCGCAAAGTTGAATTCTAAACAGTAATATTTTTTCCAACATCCAAGGTTGATCCTTAGCTCTTTCGATTCCACAATTCTCTGATTGCTTTAATTTGTATCACCAGAACTACAGAATTAAAGCAAATGTCATAAATTAACACCAATGTCATAAATTAACACCAATGTCACAAATTAACAATTAAAACCAAATCAATATATTTGCAAAAGCCTTCTCCAACAGAAAAGCTCCAAATTTTCCACTGTGACTCTTTTAGCTATCCTTATCTTTTTCTCCAGTAGTTTTGCTTCCTCTTCTACAAACATATCGGAAGAAAATGTTACCTAACCAGTATAGTAACAAATCTGTGGGTTTGTGGTGTAGTTTTCAGTAGCACATGACTATGAGCAGACCGTTTGAAACTGTAGCTCAAAATATATGGAATAATCACATGATATACCCTAATTCACTCACTATGTCTGTATTATATGAATAGTTTGCAGATCTTGACGAAAATCACATTTATTGTGAGGAACTTCTTTATACTGAGTCTGTATGTCTGGAAACAATGATGAACAGAAAACACCTATATTAAGTAATATACATGCAACTTTTTCAGAACTGTGATGACATAAGAACATTGTTTCAGATGTAAAACAGGGTTGTTATACAACATACTTGCCAAACAGAATGGTGAAGGAATGTTCCATTCTCATACAAATTGATAGGTAGAACATACCATTTTCCAAATTCCATCAGTAGAGGGAATTTTTTCATAAGGGTTCTATCCTGGGCCAAGTACTTTTCAGTATTTTCATAAAGCTGTTAAAAGAGGGGATAGAACTATGCTCAGCAAATTTGCATATGATACAGTGTTGGGGTGTATTGTTAAGCGAAGCAAAGTTCAAAGGATTTTGATAATCTTGAACACTGGACTTCTAACAAGGGTGTTAGAAGAATACCCTTCTAACAAAACACAATTAATTGTTAAGAAATGTAGGGCTGTGAACTTGCATAGGAAAAAATGGATGCAAGCTACAACATAGGAAACATCTGGATGTTCTTGTACACCACAGTTTAAGTATGAGTCAGTAATATGTGACAGAGATACTACAATGTCTAGCAGTATCAACATATGTATGAGATTGCTGGAAGTTAGTTTTCTATGCTGACTGATCAGATCCTACCTGGAATACTATGCCCAATTCTTATCACCATAATACAAGAAAATGCTGAACTGGAAAGAATGGAATGAAGATGGTGAGAGGCTTAGAGAACTGGGTATGTTATGCCAAGAAGTCTGAAGAGTGTTCCCTCCATTAGTAGGTCAGACTAAAGGATAAACTCCATGGGAAGATATAACTATACAAGTAGTTGTCAGGTGATGATGGCAATTGGCCTGCCATTGCTAAGCAATGCGGTCATACAGTGCAATATCGTGATCATGTGATTTAGCAATGGCAGTTCTAAGATTGCAGTTAATCCTTATTGCAGTCATTAAGTGAGGACCATAAGGTTTGTTGACCAAGGAACTCACTTGACTACAATTTTTGACTTCCTGCTGGCTTCCCCATTGACTTCACTTGTGGGGAACCACTAGAGAACACTGGTAAATGTGGCCGTGCAATAGTGAGGACCCTGCAACGGCTGCAACTAAGGATCAATTTTAAGTACCATTCACTCAGTGCCATCCTAACCTTGAACAGTGGTCAAATGAATGGTTGCAAACCTGAAGACTATCTGTACTTTATTGAGATTAGTAATATCAAAACCTTGAATATGTGATTGTGTTATCCTTCCTGAATGGGGGATGTTTCTACTTCCAAATATTACCTTGCTTTCCAGAACTTAAAATGTTTCAGCCTTCTTTGACTATAATAGCCATTTCCCAACACTTGGTGCTGTCATGGGGAAAAGGGTATGGATGTATTATCCATATCTCACAAGGTAAGAATAGAACAAATAGGTTAAAGTTTTGCAAAGGAAGAATTAAGCTTGAAATTAGAAGGAATTTCCTGAAAGCAACATTAGGCAATGGAACAGTCTGCCTTCAGGAGTCATGGGTTTCACATCATCACAGTAGGCTTTCAAGCAAAGTTTGGAAAGCCATTTATCTGGGATAGTATAAGGATTCTTGTCTTGGGCAAGGCACTGGAATATACCTCCAAGGTTGTTCCAAATTCTGACTATTGTGCAAGTATCGGAAATCGATCAATAAAAAAGTTATATAATTAGCAGTTTGTTATTCATTAAGTAGACATGTGACTGTTTTGCTTGCAGAAAATGAACATGGGCTCCCCAGCTGGAAATTATACACAAATTTGAAAACTTATGCCCACAAAGCAGACTCTAGAAAGAGTGCTGAGAAGAGCAACAAAAATGATTAGGGGACTGGAGGCTAAAACATATGAAGAACGGTTGCAGGAACTGGGTATGTCTAGTTTCATGAAAAGAAGGACTAGGGGAGACACAGCTGTGTCCCAATATCTCAGTGGCTGCCACAAAGAAGAGGGAATCAATCTATTCTCCAAAGTACCTGAGGGTAGGACAAGAAGCAATGGATGGAAACTAATCAAGGAGAGAAGCAACTTAGAACTAAGGAGACATTTCCTGACAGTTAGAACAATTACCATAATCAGTGGAACAACTGGCCTCCAGAAGTTGTGAATGCTCCAACACTGGAAGTTTTTAAGATGTTGGATAACCTGAAGTGGTTATCTGAAGTGGTGTAGGGTTTCTTAAGAAGGGGGTTGGATTAGAAGAACTTTAAGGTCCCTTCTAACTCCGTTATTCTGTGATGAAAGCACATGTTTTGCTAAGTAGTTGGAGTTATAGCATATCAGCCATGTATATAGTGTGTAGAGTCCTACTACTGTGGTTTATTCAATAAAGATTGATTAACAAGTCACGTAGTACAATGTGATGATTAGATCCTTGGAAATGAGCACTCATAAAATGCAAAGAAAAATGTTTATGGCCAACAGTAGGTATTTTAATTCCAGGCTATCAACAGTTTTGAATGATCTTACTAACAAACGTTGATGGAATCTAGATAGTCTGCTTTACAAGCTGTTGTGAATGGAAGCCAATGCATTTACTAAAATAGGTAGTCACACATTGAATAACTAGATAAGACCTCATTCCCATGCCATCCTTGGTTCTTGTTTAATGCATAGTTGGGTTGTCTAATTAGGAACATGGGCAGAATATAAATATATTAAATGAAATAAATAAAACTTCAAAATAGCGCCCTTTTGTGGAGCTTTATAATATGATCTTAGCGAACATGTACATTTTTTTCATAGCAACTGGATAGAATATAAAGATTTCTCTGCCCATTTTGATTATACAACTACTGACAAAAGAAAAATGCTTAGAAATCATTTAAAACATGTTATTTAGATACGGCCAAAATTTGTAAGCATAGTTATGCAATACATTTTAAATCATTTATGTGCAGAAAAAAATCATAAAAATATTGTTAGAGAATATTTTTGTCTCTTTTTTTTTCTCATAAAAAGTTGAAATTGCTATTATTCTATTTAATTGATAAAAATTGACCTGGAATTAATATCTATTCAGCTTTTTATACACCATCAGAAAAGTTTAATTCTTTTATCTAATAGCTGTCATTTTGAAATAAGAAAAGAACTCAGCACCCTGAACTACAACACTCAATACAGATCTTTTAGCTTGAGTAAATTATGTTTTCAGTGCCTGTTTTGGAGCCAATTAAACTAACACCAGACAGTAATTTGCCATGTTGGAAGTTTATTTAATTGCTAATTCAACAAAAGAAGAGTGTTCATTCTACTTTCAAATGCTATGCTACAAGCATCAATCATAACAATTTATCTATGTTTTATCTATGATATTGCTTCCTTATTCCTGGCCTGGAGCAGTTTTTGGCAATCTACTCTCTGAATAATACCTCTCTGACAGATTTTGGGAGACAAGAGGGAAGTGAGACTACAGTGTTGCTATAACATTCCTCCTTGTGTATGCTTCTCTATCAACATAATGAAGAAGCACCAGTTTATCATTCCCTGTACAACTTCTGAAATAATGCACAGCATAAAAGACAACTCAAGTGTGATACACAGTAAGTTTGTGCTTAACATTTTGTATATACTTACAGATGCTATTTTTCATGCAATACTGCAAACTGAATAAATGACATTAACAGTCGTTATGGCAGCAAGTTCTTTTTCCAGAAAGTTAAATGAATAATCAATTTTACGGTGGGCAGGGGGGGAAATAAATACATTTAATACCTACTCCCTCCCTAATAAGAAGGTTAATTCTGTTTTTAAAATGAAGCCATATTTCCTTTTTGCATCAGAAAGTGAAAGCCAAAGAGATTTCAATATCAACACATTTATTTATTCTAGATGCAGGAAGGTATCAATTTACAGCTAAGGAACCTGACCAGCTTGCCAATTTCTATCTTATTCACAATACAGTACAAGACTGTTTCCCATACAGAAAGATGAATCCTTTGCTTCAGACAAAAACAAAGCTGGCAGCAATTCAGGAATATACATCAAAAGATTATGAAGAGGAAGTACTGAAAAGATTATATAGCAAAGCAGGAAAAACACCTTCACATATTCATTCCTGAGACAGCTCTGTATTTGTTACCCCCACAGGATCCTCCTCAATACTGCTGTTTTCAGATATTATTATTTCAGGGGCATTTTCCTTCCTTTCCTCCACAAGCTGCTGCTTTTCCACTTGGTCTTCTTCGGCTTTTTCATCAAGATTTTCTTGAGGAGTTACTTCTGCTGTTTCTGATACACCTGGACTCTCTTCTGCCTGTTCGTCCTTCACGTCAGTTTCACCTTTTGAAGAACCTGTAGCAGAGCAAGGTGCTTCATCCTCTTCTGCTTTACTAGATTCACTGACTTCACTGGCTTCGATCACCTCCCCAGTATTCTCCCTTTTCTCTAGAGTAGCACTTTCCTTTTCACCTTCAGCACCTTCTAAAACTTCAGATTCTTCAACATCTTGGTCAATACTTGCATCTGTAAATGGATCATCACCCTGATGAAGGGAGGAAGTACAATGTTATCAGAGTTTAACCATCTGATCTTGTCTTAGACTCTCAGACCTAGAACACAGAGGTTTGAGACTGAATGTCTGAAAAGTGAGCATCTACTTCAGTGCAGAAGGGCTCATTCTTTCTCAAATTCTCCAAGAAATTTTTTCTATATTTTATTCAAGTTTTTAAAAAACATATCATTGTTGGCCAATAAACATCCTGAGACTGGCTAAGTCTCCAACTTACAGTAGGAAGAAAGGACTCCAATGAGTTCACTATAGATTTATAAGGGCAATTTTACAATAAATGGAGTAAATACTTGCTAAAATACAGTATTAGTGACCTCTGAAGACTATTCATTTCTCAAATTATTTTTAGAGCATACAATTTAAGGGCAGAAATGCCAATCTTTAAGAAATGGCGAGTTTTATTTAACAGCCAACAAGTCATCTCTCTCTGATCCTATTAGCAAAGTCCAGCAATGACTCAGAGCTATAAATAATAATGGATACTTACAGATTTCAGTGGTATTATTAAGTAGATTACTTTTTGTCCAAGAACTCTCTGTGACAACTGTACTGGGAATTGTACATATAGAAGCCATGCTAATTTTATTCAGATTGAGGTCAGGTTTTGGCACTGTCTACCACAGGATCAGAGCTTTGTTTGGTTCTAAAGAGGCTTTTAGTTCTTTAATAAAGAAAATACCATATGAAAGCATGAGGCATACACTAATGATATGCCTGTCTATACCACGATAGTATCCAAAATCACTGTGTTCCATACTCCCCATCCTTGTAACTCTTCTCTAATATGTGTACAACAAATAGCAGGAGCATGCTAAGGGCAGAATCTAGTCAATTTCCTCATTACATAAAAGCAATAATTTCTGAACTCCTATTTTCATGGGGACAGTAAGTGAAGAGACCCCTGCCTCTCTGTATCCAATGAATCCCACCCACAAAACTGGGTTAAATAATACAGTAATGATTCCTTTATCCAGGAATTAAGAATCTGTTCTATGATCCAGCAGGATCAAATTCAGACCCGATTGCTTCCATGAAAGAAGATTCATGCATGTGTAACATAAGTAGCGCCATCTTCTTTGGCTGACAAATCAGCCAACTGGCCTTATTTATTGATATTCTGGACTTTTTAAAGAGCATTAGGCTCTACCCTGCAATTTGGATTTGTCCATTAATCACTATTAAAGAAAATGGGTAGAGGGATTCAGAGTCCCAGACTGGTAGAGACTGTCACAGGCTTCCTCAGGAAGGGCAAGGTGCCATCATCCTTTAGGACAGGAAGCATTAGGTTAGTATTCAAGACTCATCTCCTCATCTCAATCTCACCCTGCCTTCAGCCTTCCTTTCTTGGGGAAGGTGATGAGAAGTGTTTTGATGGGGCATCTCTGGCATTACCTGGAATCCTTAGATTTCCTTCACCCCTTTCAGCTTGATTTTGCACCTGGGTATGGTACGGAGACAGTGCTGGGTGGGTCGAAGATCTCCTCCTGCTGATGGACAAAGGTCAGGGGTCCATGCTGATTCTGTTAGACCTGTCGGCAGCCTTTGATACTGTTGATCATGAGGTGTTGCTGAGGCACCTGCGGACCCTAGCAGGGGTAGACGGAGTTGCGCTTGAGTGGTTCCATTTTTTTCCTCCGAGAGATCCCAGAGGGTGGCATTGGGCAACTGCTCATCTGCCCCAGGGCTCTCTCATGTGAGCTACCGCAGGGTTTATTTTGTCACCCCTCTTGTTCAACGTGTATGAGAGGCCGCTAAGGGAAGACAGCCTCAATATATGGGCCATGAGTACCAGTAAGAGGCTGATGTTCTCAGCTCAAAGTCTCTTTCAATGGACCCGGAGAGCAATGTCTCGATTTTGCTAGTGCTTGCCTAATAGGAACTAGTTAATTGGCAGGTGGTCAGTCTGAGTAAGACCAAAGTGTTGCCAGTGGGAGTGGGTGCAGACACACAAGACCCCATGATTCATGTTTGCCAAAAGAGGGTCCCTGTTGAATCTTGGATGGCTCCTGGATTCCCAGGACATAGTAGCAGCCAAACTTGCTTTTCATCTTCACTTGGACGATTGCAATCTTTCCTCTCAGAAGTGGAAGTCATCAATTATCTATGACTAGGTATGTTACATAAGAAAACCCTTGATGGTCACCAGAAGTTTTCACATGGCATGCAAGTGCCCATTTAGGCATGCACTCTTTCCATCATGGGTTTATCACACTCCTGCTTTGGACACTGTACTGTCTTTTCAATTCTTAGCAAGGCAAAATGCTAATCTGATCATGACCCACAGAGCTATATGCAAGTATTTTTGTCACCTAATATATCAGTGTCTAACAACTGAATTTGGCTAAGCTGATGTCAATTATTTCCATACAGGATTTTTGGGAATACATGGAAATAATGCTTTGATTTTGGAATATTGGGAGATCAAAGCAGAGCTATTTCATTCAAGAAAGATTATTCCTTGCCATAAGCAAGAAACCCAGTGCTTTATCCACAAACAAAAATATTTCAAGCAGTGCTGATTTGGGGCACTAAGTTCCCATTTAGGGTTTTACTATACTGTTTTCATCAGATTTAATTTTAATTCCTTCCTCACCACTTAGAAACAGCTAAAGACGTCTTATACATTTTCTGTTAATCATTAGAATAAGTATCCAACTTATCCAACATATCTGGAAAAAGTGAATTCCATACTATTTCTAGGCTCAACTATATGTAATTGTAAAAATAGCATTGTTTCTTCATTTTATATGAAAGTTACATGCAGCATACTCAGTAACTAATAAAATGCTCAGTCAAGTTCAAACTGGAGTTCTGCTCCACTGCTCTGACAGAAGTTGGACTGAGCAGCAAATATCCTGCTTTCTTACCTTGAGGTACTTTTCTAGCATTTTCACAATGTGCTTGCTATTTAGGACACTTTTAGCAATATGAAAACTAGCCTTCTTCAAATGTTCAGCAGCCGTCTGAAAAGAACATATAAAATGTGTAAGTAATTCTGATGAGTAAGTACAAAATAAACATGAGATTGACATGGAAAATTGCAAATATTTAAGTCAGTAAATTCTTTTTATTAAATCTTTTGGGTTTTGGCCTACACAGTTACATAGGACTCAGTCTATAGTTTCTCTTATAGGACCTTGTTTTTAAGGTAAAGCAGGATAAACAATTTTTTCCTGCAGCTTGCCTTGTCCGGTGAAGCCCCACTATACTTTTCCTAGTTTGTTCCAATTTGGAGAAAATTAACCAAAATCATTTTCCTTCAGCAGACCCTCAAATAGATTTCATTTCCTTTTATGTCTAGAAGACATTTTCCACTCATGGAAGTATTTCAAACCATGTTAATTAAAATTTTTATAAAATTTGAATATAGAATAGGAAATTAAAATATGATTGGGTAAAGCAAAGGTTCTTTAATTGTGTCTGTTATTTATACCACCTATTAGGGAAAAAAGTGATACTATATTTCTACAATACTTCAAACCATTTATATTTCAAAAACTTTCTTAGATCTATAAGTCATAAACTGTCCTTTTTCCTTCCTGCAGTAAGAATGATTTATTTCAGGTCCATTAACAGCATTCCTTCTCTTCTTTTTTTTTCTCACTAATAATCACAATCTAGTTTAATGGCAGAACAAGTCAACTTTAATGCTTCTGAAAAATGAAAGCAGACCTTATACTACGGAAATATTTCTATAGTATTCATCATTTCTACTTAATTGAAAAGTATCTGTCACCCTATAAAGAGGATTGGCAGTACTAAGAACACAATCATAAGTATCTGATTTTGAACCTTACATTAACCTCTGATTTTTATACAGCAGGTTTGTTCGTATCAAACTGGAACTATCACACAAACAATAGTGAAAGAGTAAGTACACTCCTTTAAAATTTTTAACATATTTTTTCACATATTTTAACATACAAATATTTTATGTTAATTTCAACATTAATTTTAAAAAACATAAATGCAAATTTTACATGTGGAAAAATTATGTATGCCCCATAGCCCTCACCAAATATGAATCAAGGGCATTATTAAGTTAGGTGCCAATGATTAAAAATCATTAGAGATGATCTGGAAGGAACCTGTCTTAGTTAAACCTCACACATTTAGTCTGATTTACTCTTCGTTGCTGAAGTGCATGGTACAACTTGGTCTAGATCAAAAGCGCTCTCTAAGACTTTTAGAAAGAAGTGTAGAAATGTCTTTGAGTCTGGGAAGGGATTTTAAAATATCACTAAACAATTGAATATTAATCATCCCACTATTTGGAAGATCATCTACAAGAGAATAGGATTTCAAACAACTGCCAACTTGTCCAGGCCAGGTGGTTCCAGCAAGTTCAACCCAAGAGCAGAATGCCAGATGCTGAAGGAAGTTGCTAAGAACTCCACAATTTTCCCGTCTGACCTTTCAGTTAGACCTTGCTACTACGCAAGCCGAAGTGTATAGGTCTACCATAAGAGACCATTAACAGTAACTGTGAGAGGGACTTTGGAGTCCTAGTAGATGATCACTTGAATATAAGCCAGCAGTGTGCAGCCGCTGCCAAAAAAGCTAATACAATCCTGGGTTGTATAAACAGAGGCATAGAATCAAGATTACATGAAATATTAGTGCCACTTTATAAAACCGTAGTAAGACCACACCTGGAATACTGCAACCATTTTTGGTCACCATACTACAAAAAAGATGTTGAGACTTTGCAAAAAGTTCAAAGAAGAGCAACCAAGATGATCAAAAGCCTGGAAAGTAAACCATATGAAGAATGGCTGCAGGTTTGGGGTTTGGCTAGTCTAAAGAAAAGAAGAATTAGCGGTGACATGATAGCAATATTCCAGTATCTAAGGGACTGCCACAAAGAGGAGGTCAAATTAGTCTCGAAATCATCGGAGGGCAGGGCAAGAAACAATGGTTGGAAACTAATCAAAGAGAGAAGCAATTTGCAATTAAGGATAAACTTTCTAACAGTGATGACAATTAGGAGAAGACTGGAACTCAAGCAAAAATGGATCTTCAGACATAACCCTAAATGCCAGTAAATCCATCAAGGGATGGTGAAAACAAAATGAATAGAGACACGTGGAATGGCTAAATCAAAGCCCAGATTTAAATCCCATGAAGATGTTGTGGGGTGATTTGAACAAGGCTGTGCATGCAATAACTCCTCCAACACTGTACAATTGAAAAAAATGGAGGAATGGAAAAAAATAATCCCAAACAATATGAGAGACTGTGAGAAAGTTATAGTAAAACCCTCACTTGAAGTTGTTTCTGCCCAAGAGGGTGATATAAGTATTACAGCCAAGAGTGTACTTACTTTTTCCACAGGAGGATATGGCATGTCTGCCAATTGTTGATTGAACAAATGATTGTTAAGTTGATTTTTCATAGGTTTTTTCGTGTAATTACATCCCCTTTTTCTTTATAGGTTATCATGAATAAAATATTGGTATGTCTACATACATTAAAAAAGAAAAAAAACTACATAGGGATGAATCTACTTTTTCATGGGACGTTATTAATAGTCTGAGTCTTATAAAATAATTATGTATACCACCTTGAAATAGTTTGGCTGACAAAAAAGGAGACCTGAAAATTCTTTCTACTTTAAGTGATCCCTGGATGAAAGATAGCTAACAAAATTAATTTATTTGTTCTTTCTACATGCCCATTTGCTGCAAGGCTGTTATCTTCCAGAGGTAATAGACTTGTCCAAAAGTAAATGAATTTATTTTGCTTACTCTGCGATTTCTATTGTGATCAACAGATCTCAGATGCCTCTGAAGAAGATGTTGTTGTGCGGGAATTAGCATGTCACAAGCCATACAGTGAGCAGCTTCTATCTTCTTAAAAAAGTGTTCCTGGCCAATTCCTGAAAAAATATAAATTGGAACAAAAGTTATTGACAACATTCTAGATATGCTATTAAAATTATAAAAGTTGTTCCCATAGAAATGAAACACATATTATTTACCAGAACAATAGCTATAGTCTGAATACATAAACTAGACTTCCTTATTTAAAAATTTGCATATTGTCATAATCACTATTAAAATATCTATCAACCCTTACAACATTTAAAAGTAACATCACTGAGAGCCAGTTTGGTGTAGTGGTTACTGTGCTGACCTAAAAACCAGGAGACTGTAAGTTCTAGCTTTGCCTTAGGCATGAAAACCAGGTGGGTGACCTTGGGTTGACCAATAGGAGGAGGAAGGAGTGTTATGTATGTTTGCCATCGTGTTATTTATAAAAAAAACTAAGACAAAATAAAAATAAATAAATAATCATGAAGAAAATTGTCTTTTTCAGATTGTCATGTAATATCTAATAGCATTATCAGGGGTGTAAACATAAAATAAAGTAACATTAATGAGAAATTTTAGGTGCAAGGGGAAAAAAGATTTTAGAGTAAGGAGTGCTTACAATTTTAGTAATGAAGTAATTCAAGATTCCCAATAAAGTTTTTATGAGATTCTAAGGAATTGGTAATATAAACCTGAAACTGATTTCTTTCACTACTCTCTGCCTGTTTTTGGTTCACTCCATCTTATATAGGATTGCACAACATTTGAGAAATTAGGAGCACAGTTCAATTCCCTAAACTTCCAAATGCAGCAGGAGGCCATGACCAGAAGAGGTGTGACTGAAATCAAAAGTCCCACCTTAAGCAAGTTTTATTCAGTAAAGGCATTACAGAGTTATCAAAGAAAGGGTTTGTCCCAATATTAATTTTATTAATAGCAAATAGCACATAGACTTGCATGCCACTTCATATTGCTTTATAGCACTCTCTGGGAAGTTTCCAATGTCAGCATATTGCCCCCAACAATCTGGGTCATCATTTACCGACCTCGGAAGGATGGAAGGCTTGAGCCTCAATAGGATCGAACTCTAGACTATTGTCACAGCCACTTGCCACGGCCAACTCACCAGGGCCAACTTGCCACAATATCAAAAAAATGGTAGAATAGAACCGTTAAAGAAAGGGTGCCAAAGGAGGGACAGAATGAAATGTGAATGACAAAAATTATAATTTTTAAATTTTTAAAAAATAAATTGAATTGTTAAATTGTCCTGGAGTGATTTGTTCCATGATGAATTATCCTGTGGCAAATTATCCCATGGCGAGTTGTTCCATTTTGCAGGACTCATATCTATACATTCATACGCTACTCTACTCGACTAACTCCCTGAAACAGAACAACAGTAGTTTCACATGCTCTGGCTTTCTGATGCATAAGGCAACTTTCCTAATCAGGTGCCTGTAGACAAGTTGGCTTACAGTAAAGACTGAACCTAAAAGCATATGCTAGATCAGTCTCCCACAACTCAGTGTTCTAAGTGTCAAATCTCTACATTATCCTTGGAAATGCTGAAAGTGACCAATTAAACCTAAAGTCAAGGCACTCTCAGCAATTGAACTATATTGAGTGATATGCTCCCAAGGACTGTCCAGTCCAACCAAGGAAAGCTTTGCTCTAGTGGGAAAGTTTTGGACAAGGGATATGCCTTTTTGAATTCCTGGAGGGAGGGGAATAAAAAGAAATTTCTTAGCCTAAATGTTTCACAGGGATAAGATAAAAATAGAATAATCTCATATTTAATGCCCTGATTAAAGGAAGACTAAATAATGTAAAATAAAAGTCATTTGATAAGAGATAAATATCTTGTCTCCTGGTTGTTGTTGTTTTGTTCCTCCTGCATGGTACTGCATTGTCTACTATATTTATGCTGTCTCAGGTTAGTAGTTGTCGACTTTCTTTTCTTGCATTACAAGTTGCCTTTGTTCAACAACACTAACCTGACCAGAATTTCTGTCACTAAGTGATGTGGTCCTTAGGTGAAACCTCAAGTGAGCATACCGGTTAGCAACAGCAGTTTGAGTATTCCCAGTTACATTTCTCTATTAGGCCAAAACTATACCATCGTTAAGCCAGGATCCTGCCCTGCTCCGCTTGCTTCTGCTTTCTCAATCCCTGCTCTTTTTGCCCATCCTGCTATCCACTGCCTCTAGTGTCCATACCGTCCCCAGCTAACTTTCGCCATCTTCCTCCCATTGCTGACAAGGCAAATCTAGTCTAGCTCTTAGTGAGTCAGTGGGCTGTACAACGCCCTGGAAGGCTTCAGAAAGGCTGTGCACAATGAGGAGCTGAAGCCAACAAGAGCCCAAGCCAGCTGTTGACTCGTCAGCAGTGAGAGGAAGCTGAGGAAAGTCAGCTGGGGGTGGTAGGTAGGGACAATAAGTGCAGGGCATCCAAAGGACAGACATGGGGTACAGGCAGGTGGAAGGTCCCATGCAGGAGAGCTGTTGAGTGCCCACATTTTGGTCACATGACAGAAGGGGCAGTTTAACATCTGTTATTTCAAGGACCAGTTCAAAATATCATTTGTTCAGCAATGATATAAGTGAGGGCCACCTATATAGGTTACTTAAACATTATTTCTCAAGGGATTAAGATCACTGCAGCATTGCGTACAATATCTAGATGACAGTTAATCCATGTCAAATGGTCTTCTACACTTAATAATGCTGTTCTTACCTTTAAATGGGTCAAGTTTTGGTTTTGTACCCTCTTTCTCACTCAGCTTTTGTCGGCGCTTCCCAATTTTCTTGTTTCTGTTCACAATGTATTTCTAGGGAATGAGAATAGACAATATTAAATATACAAGTTACTGGCCTTAAATTATAAATAAAAGCAGCCCAATAAGATATGTTTTTGCCAACTACACCTCCAGCCTTATGGCAATGCAATATTCCCAGAAAGATAGTTAATAGTTTAGTAACAATGTTCAATTTCAATTACATTTTTCCAATGAAAGCCTTACTTACCACTTATGAAAATGTACAGCAGAAGCATTTCCAGTGGCTCTAACAAATCATTTATAGCAATTATAAATTTAGTTTTACAAAAAACCATGAACTAAAATGTGTAACTCTTGAAGAAACCTTAACATCTTGTCTAATTGGAAATTTAACTATTTAAATGAGTAATGAAATATTCAATCTAGATTTTATGTTACAGAGGTATTTATTTATTACTAGTAACCTATGACTATCACTAAATGTTGTATCTTATGATTCTTGATGAATGTATTCTATTTTATTTTTCTTTATCTACACTGAGTATATATGCACCAAAGACAAATTCCTTGTGTGTCCAATCACACTTGGACAATAAAGAATTCAATTCAATTCAATTCTATTGTATTCTATTTTTAATTGCTTGGAGTCTTTTGGAGTGAGTTGTTACAATAAATCTAAGTAATGATAACAATAACAAATATTTTAATAGTTTTGCACTTTTTTGAATGATTAAATTAATTAAACTGTTCAACACAGTGCACACAGTTAATTGTTTTTCATTATTTATATCAATTTGGATTTTCTGAAGATATACCTGCAGGAATTCCACTGTCTTATCAGGTAATTTGGTTCCAATGTATTGCAAGACTTCTTTGTGAAATTTACTTTGCAAATGTTTCTCCATTTCTTCATTCTCAAAAGTTCGGAACTTACAGATAGAGCAGGCAAACTGAATTCTACAAGAAACCATTTTGTTATAAAATGTAGTTTCAAAAGTATGAAGCAGTATGAAGTTAAATTTGTAAATTAATAAATTAAGCACAATTCATCCCATAAATTTGACCAAAACCAAGACCTAATTTAATTTTGAAGTGTTTTCTCCAACATAACATGCAGCATTTTAATAAAGCAAATACAGCAAGTATCCGGGTTAAGAACGCCCTGATCCAAGGATGAACCATAGTTAAGAATGGAGCCTACTATAGCAAAATTCAAGTTAAATATAAAATAATTCCAAATAAATAGACAACGTTGTTTGTTATGCAATACTACTTACACAGTATCTCACAATAATACTGTTCTGTGTTACATACACATTCAACTTAAGGACAGATCTTGGGAATGGAGCTTGTTCTTACACTGGGAAGTCTATGTAGAACATCCTTAGATTGATAGCAATAGCAGTTAGACTTATATACCGCTTCATAGGGCTTTCAGCCCTCTCTAAGCGGTTTACAGAGTCAGCATATTGCCCCCACAGTCTGGGTCCTCATTTCACCCACCTCGGAAGGATGGAAGGCTGAGTCAACCTTGAGCCGGTGAGATTTGAAACGCCGAACTGCAGATAGCAGTCAGCTGAAGTGGCCTGCAGTACTGCACTCTAACCACTGCGCCACCTCGGCTCTTCTTACATTTTCATTTTACCATTATAAAAGAAACAATATTTTAGCAGTATTTTTTTTCAACGACACTATCTTTACTCTCATAGATATTTTTCTGGAAAAAACACTGCATTGTTCTATATTACATTCATTTTTATTAAGCAACCCAATTAAAAATACATCTTAATGGTTACAATATTTTTTGGTTTATCCTAAACAGTAACATACAAAATACAAAGAGAAAGTGGGAAACAATTTTTGAACAACTGAAAAATATATTATTAAACAGCAGCATTTTAAGGTTTTCCACTTTTTTATGTTACATGTATTTAGTCTATGCAGTCAATTAGACAAATATATAGTAGGCATATTATAGAATAAAATTGAATACAAAATCCCAATTTTAAAATCAGTTTTTTGTCTGTGTTGTATGTTTTAATGTTTTTTTATAGTACCGTGTTTCCCCGAAAATACGACAGGGTCTTATTTTCTTTTTACTTACAAAATATGACCTTGGGCGTATTATAGGGAAGGGCTTATTGTTTTGGGGTTGCCAGGTGGCTGCTCCCTTGCGAACTGGCTCCCGAAGAGCCGGGCACAGCCTCAGGGGTGAAGCAGCCATGAGGTGACCAAGCTCACGAGCAACCGCCCGGCAAACTCCCTCTCCAGCCAGGCAGAGCACCAATCACTGACCTAGGGGGTATCCCTAAGGCGCCAAGCCATGTGGCGTTCTGGCCGCTCCCCAGCTTGGCACATTGGGAATACCCCCTAGGTCAGTGCATGGAGCTCTGCCCGGCTGGAGAAGGGGGTTGCGCAAGCGCCTGTTTTGCCCCCAGCAGGCATGCCTCCTAGCCTCAACATGTCCGGGCCCAGCTCTCCCTGCAGCAGTTGCTGCCGCCGTGCTCCAAGCATAAGGTCTTCTCCGGTTCCAAACTCCAAAACTCAGCTGCCAAGTCTTCCAGCAGTGGCCGCTCTAGGAGTGCGCTCTATGGTTGTGGGCTGGCTGCTGGAACTCTCTGCTTGTGCAACCCCCTTCTCCAGCTGGGCAGAGCTCCATGCACTGACCTAGGGGGTATCCCTAATGTGCCAAGCCGCGGGAGCTGGGGAGCAGAGTGCCACATGGCTGGCGCTTTAGGGATACCCCCTAGGTCAGTGAATGGTGCTCTGCCCAGCTGGACAGGGGGTTTGCTGGGTGGTTGCTCGTGAGCGTGATCACCTCATGGCTGCTACATCCCTGAGGCTATGCCCAGCTCTTCGGGAGCCAGTTCGCAAGGGAGCAGGTGCCTGGCAACTCCCCCCTCCGGCCAGGTAGAACGCCACTCCCCAACCTAGCAGTATCCCGAAGACGCCAAGCAATGTGAGCGCCTTTCTCCCCCCCCCCCGGCTCCTGCAGCTTGGCGCCTTCAGGATACCGCTATGTTGGTGAGCGGTGCTCTGCCTGGCCGGAGGGGGAGGGGTTGTCCAGGGGGTTTATTTTCAGGGGTGGGCTTATATTTTTGCCCACGTGAAAAATGTGGCAAGACTTTAGTTTCAGGACAGGTCGTATTTTCGGGGAAACACAGTATTGAAAAATTCAGATCTGTAGATGCTGTTTTTAATAACATTAGTCCAAACTAAGTTTAATTTAAAGTGTTTTTTGACAATTCATTTTAAGCACTTATTGGGACTTTTTCATTTTAGTGCCACTGAAATTCCTTATTAAAATATGCAAAAAATCAATTGTAGCTTTCAAGTCAATAACATATTTTTTAAAAACAAAAATTTAGAATAATTTGATGCAGTTACATAGCTTATGTAACACTTGATATAACAAGTTTCATCTTTTCCTATGAACCACAGGAAAATAATTTTAAAAATGTGAAAGTAATGGTAGTAGAATATAAATATTTATTTTGTATATATTGTACACTATAGCAAATATTAATAAGAGTTGAAATAATTGCCCTATAAATGGGGACACAATTAAGGAGTTTGAATATATTTGTCGATCTGTTACATCTTTGCAGAAATCTATGATTATTAGCAGATATTTAGATCAATTTCTGTATTCCTAAGTTATATACCTTATCATCTATATTCCTAGTTCTTGTAAACTAGGAATTGTAGATGTATCAAACACCTGACTAGATGATAGATTACATGCATCAAACCACAAATAACTGACTGACAATTAGATCAACCAAAACAGAGTTAACACCATTCTCAGAAAGAATGCTAACAACCTGATGACTGCAAGAAATATAAATCCTTCCATTCTTCACCATTCAGCCAGAACGGAAGAAGCTTCTTGGATGAGAAGCAAAATATCTTCAAGGAAAAACAAAGTCCAGTTGTCTTTTAAAAAGCACCTTTGCTTATCTAGTGATCTGCCTTGAGTTGGTGAGGTCAAAGTCTCCTGCTAAATTACTGCCCGTAAGAGGCTTGGTGGAGGTTTGTTGCATGGTCTAGCCATAGCTGGGCTTAAGTACTATTGGAACACAAATGTGTCCAGTTATGTTGTTCTGGATGCATCTGTGGTACTCATGAATCCAAATGTACTAGAAATGTAGTCTACAAATACAAGAGGCATATATCATAAGACCTTACAGAAAGATAAACTTCCACAATTACCATCAATGGGGTAAAAAAGACATCAAAATTGCCCATCCAAACTAGGAAGCCTGCCTCTACAACTGCAATGCTTTCTAACAGAAGCAGAGATGGTCATAAACCCTATAAATGCCAAGCAAAACAGTCAAAACTATGAAAATGAACAAGCAACATATTACCACTGTGGCACTCAGAAAACAGTTGGCAGAAGCCCCCATTGCTTCATACAGAATGCTACAAAAAGCATAGCTTGCTCCAAAATTCCAAGCACTGAAACATTCCAGTGCCAAAGAGACCAATATTGTATGTTAATCACAGCAATCATATTAAACAATACAGAGTATTTTCTTCTGACTATAATTTCAGAAATTTAGAATGTTTCAAACTAGTGATACCTAATCATGAGCATATTAATAATACTGAAATAAATATTTTATACCAGAGAAACACACCACCTCAGACTGCAGATTCGCATATATCCCACAAAAGTTTGGCTATAAACCATAAAGGCTTCAATAATTGTCAACAAAGTATAATACATGAAAAATGGTAATTAAATAAGTAAATAACTTGAAAATAATTAGTGACATGTAATTATACATTTATCTTTATCTATAAATTAGTTTAATTTTTTTCTTCACCCCAGCCACTAGATTTTGATATGTAACTCGGTAAGTACAATCTTATGCATCCCTACTTTAAACTGATTTTTATTTGTTTTAATTACCTGTCCATTGCACGGTCACGCATTCTATCCCTTTGCCTCTGTTTCTCTTTTCTTTGTTTTGTCTCTTCATCATCATCACCACCGCCATCACCAGTTGCTACAGAAAGTTATATTTAAGAGGCAACATTCGTTTTAGAATATATATATTTTTAATTCTACATATTCTCTTTGACCTATATGCTGATAATCTTGAGAATATTATTAAGAAAGAATTACCACAATTTCATATCTAATGTAATTTCAAACATTTATTTATACATCATAGACTCAGACATATATGCAAAGTCTTAACACAAAATACGAAGTTGACCTAATTTGGCTAATCTGAAAAGATAAGCAGTTTCAGACCTGTTTAATACCTGGATGGGAGATCACCAAGAAACAGCAGGGCTGTTCATTAGGCTGAGAAATCAAAGTAAACATGTAATGAAAGCTGGCAGTATAATGTAATAGTTAAAGTGTTGGACTAGAAGCGAGGAAACCTAGTCCACACCCAGCCAGAGAAAATTTCTAGGTTGCTCTCTCTTTCAGACCAACCTACCTCACAGGATTTTTGTGCAGAAAAACAAATGGGAGGACTTTTTTTGCCATCCTGAGCTTCTAAATGAAAGACAAGTTACAACTCAGTCATTCAATCGTACTGACAAGGAAAATAACATATTTGAATTTATGATGCCAGTAGGAGCTGAATTCAAAGCTGCTTCAATTTTGATAAACTAACAACAAATAAAATACTGCTTTCAGTTCTTCTGAGGTGTTGCTTATAAGCTTTTAGGGCAGACCTCACCAACTATTTTGAAACAGTAGGCACATGTAGAATTTTGAGACCTCTGGGATTTATGGGAAAAGTCAGAGATATGAATGGAAATATGGATTGTTCCTGAGGCTAATGGTTGTCATCTATATTTTTTTCAATTAAAATAATCTAAAAATATAAAACTAGATGAAGAAGGAAGCTTCCAAGGAACATGTTCAAGATTTCTAGATATCTGGTGTATTATTACAATATTAACTTCTAGATTTAATGAGGCCATGACCATGGTTATCGATAAAAAGGGTATTACTATATTCTAATAAACTAAAATGAAATCTTGATTGAGCAGACTAATTGAGAAAAGCAAAATTTATTATTTGGGAATCTCACTGAATTAAACAGAGGGCATTGTGGAGATTTGCATCATTTGTGGATGTCATACCAAAGACACAGCAGACATTTGTTTCACTGAATCCAGTTTGTTATATCAAGAGGTGGTAAACCTATGCAAGAAATGTACAACTTATTTATTTATTTATTTTAAAAATGCATTCTAAGCAGGAAAGCATGGATACTGGAATGCTATCCCCAAAGAAATAATAATAATTCAATCTAAAGTTAATTTATGTTTCCAAGTAAAAAGAAACATAGGTCTTTCAATTGCATCTATAGATCTTACCCTACTTTTTTCCTTTGAGCGCTTCATTTCCTCCTTTATACTCCTTTAAAAAAAGAGAAGGAAGAAACAACACATTAATTCTACAGTTATAGAGGAATTTATGTAAGTGTGTTATCAATGATTTCTTATATTGATTGAAAAATATTTACCAGAAATACAACTTCTGAATTCAACTTTAAAGACAGAATTTGTAATCAACTTTCTACAAGAAAGCTGATAAATAGACTGATTTTATCGATTCAAATATAAACAACATATTCATTTATTTCAACTAGAGATTAAATCCTGCATGGTTCTTCGAACTATAGCCTCTTCTATTTGAAGATGTATTCATTCCATCAAGCATTGTACAAATTCAGAAACAAGATAAGCAGCCCATATTTAAAAATTATGGGAAGTGTAATTGGACTTTCTGGGCAGCAGCTAATTCAAAATTAATGAAAGGAAGGAATTTCAGGATTCACAAGTGCTCTTTTCAAGCATGCTTTGCAGAGTGAATAAAATTAAGCTCAATCTGCATTTAGGTTACATGAAGCACAATTGTCTCATAATTGGAAATGACAATGTGGACATGAGATAAAAAGCCTCTTTTCAAATAAATGAACTATACTGACAGTGCTGGTTATATGAAGAGGATGGTAGGCAACTATGAAATTATCTTCTCTATTACATTGATTTTCTCAGGAGGCAATAATGCTTGCTGTATCTTACAATGATTTAGCTTTTGGCTGCTAGACCAGCCTTTGCTGACCTAATGAGAGGATGGGAGACAAATATTTATCTGAAAATGAATTGATGATTAGATTTATATCCCGCCTTTACTTTGCATCGTTTTAGGCACTGTAGATAATGATGCTGCCTCAAACAGCTGATCCAGCTGTTCTTGCAGTGGCCCAGAGCAACATCGTACAACTTTTTAAAACATTTCCTTTCTGGAGACAGAATGATTTTGCACAGGACCAGTAGCATTCTCAGAATGCACAAGAATTACAATTCCCAGCAAGCATAATTATAATCATGTTGGTTGGAACATAAGAGTTGTAGCCTCAAAAAATCTGGAGTCCAAGAAACTCGCAGGAGTCTTCTCTAGCACCATAGTTCAAAGGCCTCAATTCTTTGGCACTCAGCTTTTCTTATGATCCAACTTTCACAGCCATACATTGCAACTGGGAAAATCCTAAGGGTTTATAACTGGGACAAACAAGATGGTCTGGTACTCCTATGTCTTTTAAGAACTTGTCACAATTTTTTTGTGATCCACACAATCAAAGGCTTTAGCAGTCAATAACACAGAAGTAGATGTTTTTCTGGAACTCCCTAGCTTTCTCCATGATCCACTGTATGTTGGCAATTTGATCTCTAGTTCTTTTGCCTCTTCGAAATCCTGGCTGTACTTCTGGTAGTTCTTGATCCACATACTGCTGGAGCCTAGCTTGTAGGATTTTGAGCATAACTTTACTAACATGTGAAATGAGTGCAATGGTGCAATAGTTTGAACATTCTTTGGCATTGCCCTTCTTTGGAATTGGAATGTAAACTGACCTTTTCCAATACTGTGGCCATTGCTGAGTTTCCCAAATTTGCTGGCAAATTGAGTGTAGCACTTTTACTGTGTTGCCTTTTAAGATTTTGAATATTTCAGCTAGAATACTGTCACCTCCACCTGCTTTGTTGTTGCTCAGATTTTCTAAGGCCCATTTGACTTCACATTCTAAGACAGTGATGGTGAACCCTTTTCTTACAGAGTGCCAAAATTGTGAGCATGCATGCTATCACGTCCGTGTGCCCACTCAATTTTCCCGCCCACCTGTGCACGACTCCCCACCCCAGCTTCCGGAGGCTTTCCTGAAGCCGGCCCCCTGGAAGCAGGAAAAGGATCATTTCCAAACTTCTGGTTGGCATTTTGGGGCCAGTTTTCGCCCTCCCCAGACTTCAGGAAAGTCTCTGGAGGCTGGGGTGGGTGAAAAACGCCCCCAACGAGCCAACCAGAAGTGTGGAAACAATCTGTTTCCCGGGGGAGGCTGTTTTGGGGAATAAACTTCCGTTTGGCCTGTTGGGGCCGTTTTTCGCCCTCCCCAGCTTCCAGACGCTTTCCTGAAGTCTGGGGAGGGCAAAAAATCAGCTGGCTAGTGCACGCTGACAACTAGCACGTGCCATCTGTGGCACGCATGCCATAGGTTCACTATCACGGTTCTAGGATGTCTGGCTCAAGGTCAGTGATCACCCCATCTTGGTTATCAGGGACATTAAGCTCGTTCTTGTATAGTTCTTCTGTGTAACTTTGCCATCTCTTCTTAATCTCTTCTGCCTCTGTTAGGTCCCTGCCATTTTTATCATGCCCACCTTTGCATGAAACATTCCCTTCATATCTCCATATCTGGTCTTCCATATTCTATTATTTTCTTATATTTCTTAGCACTGTTCATTTAAGAAGGCATTCTGATCTCTTCTAGCTGTTTTCTGGAATTCTGCATTCAATTGGTTGTATCTTTCTCTTTTTGTCCCTTGCCTTTCACTTCCCTTCTTTCCTCAGCTATTTGCAAAGCTTCCTCAGATAGCCATTTTGCTTTCTTGCATTTCTTTTTGTTTGGGATGGTTTTAGTTGCTACCCCTTGTACAATGTTGCAAACCTCGGTCCATAGTTCTTCAGGCACTCTGTCAGATCTAATTCCTTAAATCTATTTGTTACCTCTACTGTATATTCACCAGGGATATGATTTAGTTCATACCTGAGTGGCCTAGTGTTTTTCCCTACTTTCTTCAGTTTCAGCCTAAATTTTGCAACAAGAAGCTCATGACCTGAGCCACAGTCAGCTCCTGGTCTTGTTTTTACTGACTGTATAGAGCTTCTTGGCTGCAGAGCACATAGTCAATCTGGTTTCTGTGTTGACCGTCTGGTGATGTCCATGTGTAGAGTCATCTCTTGGGTTGTTGGAAAAGAGTGATTCCAAAGACCTCAATGTTCAGTCTTGTCATCTTTTGTCTGACAACATCCAGCTTGCCTTGATTCGTGGATCTTACATTCCAGGTTCCTAAGGAGTATACATCTTTACAGCATAGGACTTTCCTTTCACCATCAGATACATCCACAGCTAAGCATCCTTTCTCTTTTCCCCAGTAGCATATTGGATACCTTCTGACCTGAGGGGCTCATCTTACGGCATCATATCTTTTTGCCTTTTGGTACTGTCCATGGGGTTTTCATGCCAAAGATACTGGAGTGGGTTGCCATTTCCTTCTCCAGTGGATCACATTTTGTCAGAGCTCTCTGCTATGACCTGTCCGTCTTGGGTGAGCCTGCACGGCATAGCTCATAGCTTCATTGAGCTACTCAAGCCCCTTCGCCATGACAAGGCAGTAATCCATGAAGGGGAGAATAACTCATACGATATTTATATTAGTTTTAGTTTCAAAGACATGTCTGAAAACAACTACTTACAATATTTTTTTCTCTTATTTTGGAAAGGTACTTACACCTTTATCTCCATCTCCTGACTTGTCTTCATCACCATCATCTGTCAATACACAAAATATAAAACTATTGTGAATGCATGGTTTCTATTCTTCAACAGTCCAAACAACAGTTTAAAGCAATAGTACCTTTATTTCTCACTCAGTTTAAAAACTGCACAAGATCTCTTTTCCGAACTATTTTTCATCTAGGTGTGAAAAATTATAATTATTTTAAAAATGACTAAATTATATAAAAAAAAGACAATGCTGTGAGGTTGAGTTACAGAGAAGCATTTCTACTGAATGTGGATGTTGCCATGGTATACTATAATAGATTAGAAGCTAGGTATTAGGGTCAGCAAATAATGCATCCAAATCTCAAAATAAATTGAATGTTTACCATTGTCAGAGTCATCTCTTTCACTTTCTGTCTTTGCCTGCTTGCTGTCAGGTTCCTCTCCACTTTGGGGTTGTTTCCGCTTGTATAACCCGCCTTCATTATCTGAACGCCCACCTAGACGACCACGGAAAGCTCTCCTCTTGGGCTAGGGACAAGTTGAACAAAACATTCTTGGCCCATTTATTGACACCAGCAATGTACCAGAGAAGATTTTGAGAATCTTCTTACTATTCCTTGCTGACCTTATCAACATCATTTCCGACGAAAAGTTAAAAAATTGCAAGGAAAGAGAAAAAATAAGCTGTATTCATTTGACAATGTAAAAATGATAAGACTATCACAACTTTCTTAGTTACTGAAGTAATCTCATTTATAATTATTAAAATAGGTATGAGAGTACCCAGTATTAGCATGTTAAACTTACTCTGCCACGTGTTCTGCCGAATCCATAGGGCATGTTCCCAGGAATCCTTCCCATTCCTTGCATTCCCATCATGCCATAATCATAATCCCCATAGTTGCCATACTCTCCATAGTCGCCATAGTCGCCATAATCACCGTAATCCCTATACTCAGGGACAGGTGCTCGAGAAAAAAGTGATGGAAGCCTGTTGGGTCCAGGTCCTCCCATGTTCCTCCCGCCCATGTAATTCATTTCATTCCAGTGTGTAGACAGCCGTTCTGTACTTGAGGGCATGAAGTGGTCACGATTGAAAGTGTTTGGACGACCTCGATTTTGGACCCTCCCTCTAACAAAACCATAGTTGTTTCCTCTGTTACCAGGTTGATCTCTGCGGTTATCAGGACCATCATAGTGGCTTCCAAAAGTATCATAGTCATAGCTGGTTTTGTACAGATCACGGTCAGGAACTGCGGCTCTAGAGTCATATGATTCAAAAGACTCAAATCTGAAAGAGCTGTATCACAAGTAAAGAATCCAGTCAGTAACTAGGAGAGATTTTAAAGAACTACCAATTCCCATGTTGGGGATGTCAATTTAGTTGCAACAACAAAATCTATTGAACAGCTAACTATCTGTCATTTATGCAGAAATCCACAACCATCACTCCTTGACAGGTTGTGAAGTAGTTAGGCTAGGAATGAACTACATCTGAGCCTCTAAGCAGTCAGAACTGATAACATGGGCAAAACAGATTTGTCATCTGATGTATTGGACAACAGTTTTGTACTCTTTATAAGATTTATGAGTAAATACTCCATAATTTTTATCATGGGCTCATGTCAGAGACTTTGAGGAGACCTGAACCCACTGATAGCCTCACATTAAAATGAACAAGGACATACATTCAATTTTGCAGCTGCTAAGATGGTTGGCCATGCAATTACAAAGACAGCCAGGGAAGTGATTAAAGCCTGGGAAATGGGGCCCCTTGTCAGTAAACAGGAGTGCTGATTTACCACCAGCTTATCAGGTACTTAGGAGCTGAGAGATTGGCAGACCAAGGAAACAACAGCCAATTGCCAGCTATTAACACACCAATCAAGCACTAGGAAGGCACCACATAAACACAACTCATAGAGCAGCCCAAAACACATATTCCAATAGAGAGAAGTTCCCTGAAGATATTATAGAACGTCTGAAAGCTTGGAAGAGTAAACCTCTGGTCCCAGTGACTGACTCAAATCTTGCTCAAGACAGTCTACAGAACACTCTATCCCCGCATTTCGCCCCACAACTATCCTGATAGGTTGGACTGAAGATACTGTGTTTCCCCGAAAATACAATATGTCCTGATAATAAGGCCATGCCACATTTTTTGGGTGGGCAAAAATGTAAGCTCTCCCCCAAAAATAAGCCTGCTGGACAACCCACCCTCCAGCCAGGCAGAGCACCACTCACCAACCTAGCGGTATCTCGAAGGTGCCAAGCCACAGGAACAGGGTGTAGGGGCAAAGGCTTGCCTTGCTTGGCACCTTCGGGATACCACTATGTCAGTGAGCGGTGCTGTGCCCAACTGGAGAGGGGGATTGCCGGGTGGTTGCTCTCTTGCAAGTGGGCTCCCAAAGAGCCGGGCACAGCCTCAGGGTCAAACGGCTGTGTTGCACTGTCGCAGCAGCACTACACAGCAGCCATGAGGTGACCATGCTCACGAGCAGCCGCCCAGCAACCGCCCTTTCCAGCCAGGCATAGTGCCATTCACTTACCTAGGGGTATTGCCAAGCCGCGTGAGTGCCTATTTGCCGTCCTCCGGCTCCCACGGCTTGGCGCCTTCGGAATGCCCCTAGGTCAGTGAATGGGGCCCGGCATGGCTGGAGAGGGGGGTTGCGCTTTTCCGCTTCCCGCTCGCGCACCTCCCAGCCTCACGATGCCCTTGCCTAACTCTCCCTGCAGAGCCAGGGCATCTCCGCTGCCGCCACCGCCACATGACTTTTTCTGCGGCTTCCAAAGCACGGAAGTAGGATGCAGAGTCTTTCGGAAGTTGCAACTCTGGGAAAAGCGCTCTATGGTTGTACGCTCCAGGAGTACACTCAGCCAGCCTACAACCATAGAGTGTACTCTCAGAGTAGCCACTGCTGAAAGACTCAGCTGCGGATCTCCGGAGTTTGGAAGCCAGAGAATAGGTTATGCTCAGAGCGCGGCAACTACAGCGGCACAGTGGCTCTGCAGGAAGAGCTGGGTCAGGGCATGATGAGGTTGGGAGGCACACCAGCTGGGGACGGAACAGGCACTCGCACAACCTCCCTTTCCAGACGGGCAAAATGCCATGCACTGACCTAAGGGTATCCCGAATGCGTCAAGTTGCGGGAGCTGGGGGGAGGTCAGAGCACCATGCGGTTTAGCGCCTTAGGGATATCACTGGGTCTGTGAGTGGTGCTCTGCCCGGCTGGAAAGGAGGGTTGCCGGGTGGCTGCTCATGAGCATGGTCACCTCATGGCTGGTATGTTGCGCTGCTGCGACAGCCCTTTGCCCCTGAGGCTGTGCCTGGCTCTTCAGGCGCCCACTCACAAGAGAGCAGCCACCTGGCAACCCCAAAACAATCAGCCCTTCCCGATAATAAGACCCAACCAACATTTTTGGGGGGGGTCAAAAGAAAATAAGACCCTGTCTTATTTTCGGGGAAACATGGTAGTATCTGTCCAATGCAAGCTTCTAGGCTCACTTTGGTCCTTCCAACACCTTTTCCATTGCCCCATACTGGCAGTCCCATTTCCCCCCACCCACATGGATTGCTACCTTTTTGTTGTTGTTGTTAAGTTACCTGAAGCATCAGAAAGGAAGGCCTATAACCAAGAAATGCGCTCAAATGGATTATTTCCCCTTTCCCAGAGTTTTCTTATTTTAAAATAATATTATATAATATTTATATTTACTTTTTTAAAAAAATACCTGGGTAGCAACTTTAAGGGGACCATTATTCTAAAAGGCTGAAATGATTTATCTGGAGAAGCAGGACACTACTTACTATGGGTTGAAACAGTGCAATAATTCAGATTTGATTTGGATAAGGCACTTCAAAATGTGCAGGATGACAATCTCAAAAACAGTTATGTGATTCACTATTAAAGTTGTGTAATCAATTATCAGTGCAGCATTTGCACTCTAATCATTATGAAACATCTTCTAAATCAAGCCTGAAGCACTATTCCACTCTAGTAGAGAAAGGAAGTTCCTGTATCAATATATGAAATAGCAATTATTGCTTTCCTTGGGACAGCCTAGCCTTCCATCAAAATAAATGTTTTGGCTTTTTGGAGGTGTTATAGATACATACAATAGAAGAGTTGGAAGAGACCTTGGAGGTCTTCTAGTCCAACCCCCTGCCTAGGCAGGAAATCCTATACCATTTCAAACAAATGGCTATCCAAATCTTCTTAAAGACTTCCAGTGTTTTTGAAGGTATGTGTGAGAGAGGGGGCGGGACGGGGAGAGGGAGAGAAATCTTCATTCATAGCAATTGCCTGGACAAATTGCTGTGGTTTTCTTGGAAATATTTTTGGATATTTTTGGCCTTCCTAGGGATGAAAAGAAATGATTGGTTTTAGGTCACCTAGCTGTCTTCATGCGTAAGGTGGGACTAAAGTTTAGCTTCCTTGTTTCCAGCATGATAACTTGAAACATTATATCTAAATGGCTGACTTTGGACTAATCTATGCAGGCAAAACAACATTATCCCATCAGTTATTTTACTCAAGTCTTAAAAATTGATTAAAAAATAAATTTTAAATTACCTTCCCTGATCTTCCATGCCTTCTCCAGCATTGCCACTTTCCTTTGATAGCATATCCAAACGCTGGTTTATTTTTGCTATGATGGAATCAGAGTTTTCTACCTCCATTGTTCCAGTATTGTAATTTACAACTGGCATACTTGTACCCATTGTCATGTCAGAAGTTTTTGAAGTATTCCAGGTAGTTGTGGGAACAGTGGCATCATAGTTATATGTGGGAGCCGTGGTAGTATTACTGGCTTGAGCACCATAATAATCATAACCTTCATAACCTGGTTAAAAAAAAGTATAGGTTACACTATCAACAAAAACAGAACCTAAAAGCTTGCTCTTCCGGTTTCTGATGCTCCAGCACGTGCGTGCCAGAAAACTGTTCTTCCAGTTTCCAGCGATCTCCCGTACGCATGCACGTGCTCCCGTTTCAGCACTTGGTGCTGAAAAGGTTCACCAACACTGTTGTAGTTCATTGATCTTATTTTACTATTTTACTATTAATACTTTGGGACAGAGTTCAAAATGAGAAAGACATGAATTTATGTAGCTTATGTAAGTAAAGTAGATGTCACTTTATTTCTTTAAAAAAAGTGGGGAAATGCCTGATTCTCTTTCATTGAAAGGCAAAACTTTGGAAAAGTAAGCAAAATACATACCCTGCCAACTTCCCATGTTTGTGGCATATGTACCTTAGTGAGACACAGAAACAAAGTTTATTTTTACCTTAGATACATCAAGTTTTGTATTTAACAAATGTACATAGCGACTCATCTATCCAAAAAACAGAAACACGAATGTATAAATCAATTAAAAATAAATGGATAAAATTTCATTATTAACACACTGAACCATAGCTATACTAGGCCCACATGCCACCATTATTTTGACTTTAGAGCCTGGGGAATTGCCAATATTCACAGGCTAACAAGTTCAGTGCTATTTGTAACTCCAGAGGGAGGCTGCATTACAAGTTTTGCCTTGTCTTCTTATGATGCTCTAAGCATCTGTTTTGCTGCTTCATCTCCTGGTTCCTCTGAAAACCAAGGAGCTCTCCAAGATAAACACACATAGAGAATCTGCATAAGCTCTATGTGGTCTAAGGCAGGGGTCCCCAACCTCTGGGCCATGGCTCAATAGTGAGCTGTGAGCTGTTTGAAAATGCCAGATGAATGCGCGCACACACATGCATCTCCACTTGCACAAGCAGCAGGTGAGTGTGTGCTCCAATTGAGTGAGTGGCAGGTGCGTATATACACCACTTGTGAAAATGAAGCTGCGTGCACGGTTGCCAGCCACTTGCAGAATCATCCCCTCCCAATCCTGTTGGTCCATAAAGCCAGAAAGGCTGGGCAATTCTGGTCTAAAATGGCTGCATTCTAATTTCAAGCAATGGCTAAAATCTTGGTGAAACTGAAAATCAGTGTTTTAGGAACTACCCCATATGTTTTCTGAAACCCCTTCAAGCAACCTGGTAACTGGGCTTTCTTTCTTGCAGTGGGAGAAGCTTGGAAAATTCATATTAGAATAAGTATGAAGTTATTCTTTTTTATATCTCATGGCCAAAATTTAGCATTAATATATTACACAAACCAGAAATTAAACTAGATTGGTTAGAATTAGTGAAACAAACAAACTCTTGTGGTTAATTCTAACCACAAACTTGGTTAGAATTAGTGAAACAAACAAACTCCCTATAAAAAGGATATTAAATGATTCATGTCAAGAAGCAGCTGAATATTTTAATTTTATATAAAATCAAAGCTAATTTATATAAATTCGGATACAAATTAGTACAATAGAAATCTGATATAAACTATAGTCTAATAAGACCGAAAGGAAATTACTCTCAACATATGCCTGTGAAAATATTCTGCTATTGAAAATTCATGCTATTAAAATAATCTTATTTTGTGACTCAGGTTTAAAATAGTCAGGGTTATAATCAACTTATTAGTGTAGCTATATTTATTTTCTTACCATGAGTATTGGTGTTGTCAGTACCCCAAGAACTATAACCTGTAAAAGAAAATGTTATTATATTAATAAATTTAAAAAACTAAAGATTTGCTCTGTATCTTTTATATCCATTCAGAGGTTTATCTTCAATACATTTTGTGTATTTGATAGGAACCAAACCTTTGGGAAGTTGTGTGTTTTCCATTGCCTACAAAATCTTCTTAAGCAAACTCTTATTAACCAATCATGCTTCCCAAATGATTAGTAGGAATTAAGGGTTGTCTGATTTCATCTCTTTCACATGTGTAAATTAAGAAAACTGAAATATAGAAGATTTTACTTATAAAATAATTTAGGTTCATATCATACAATACAGAGAAACACAAATCTTTGTGTGGAAGCAAGATTTCTTATGAAAAGAACCAAAAACCCTTCTGAAAGGGAGCAAAATAAACAATTTATTATAAGTGAATATTTCAGGAAGGAAACACTTGAACATATAAAGCTAACATTATGTACTTTATGGAGTCCTTGGTTGTTTGCTTCCAAGTATTTCATTACCTGACTAGGTACTTGCAATGTGGGGTGTACTCTCTGTTTATGTACAATAGCTTTCCCTGCCAACATTGGGAAGGCTGTTGTTTTCTCCTTGGTGGTTCATTAGGTAATATTTTCTGCCTAACTGCCTGGTGTTGATCCCTACTTATCTGAATGTTGGTTGCTATGGATGATGGGGTTTTGTTTCCTTCTTAGCTTTTTATTTTTTTGTCAATACAATTGTTATTTTATTGTCAACCCCCTAATCAAGGAACTACCAAAGAGAAAACCACATTGCCACCAGCACTGGTAGAACAGGCTACTTTACATGAACAGGGAGCAAACCTGATACTCACTAGCACTGATGATGTTACTTAATTGGGTAATGAAATGTTTGCAAGCAAAGGACCAAGCACAAAGAACATCAAGGACTCCAGAGTTCAACCCTGAGCTAAATATATTGTCTTCTATTGGATCAGAGATGTGCAGTCAGGGGAGGCGGGGCCTCACCAGTGTCATGATGAAAAGAAAAGAAAAATTAAAAGGAAAAAGGCTAAGGTAGTTGCTGCCAGAGTCACAGTGGATGACTCTGCTTAGTGCTAACTGCAGGGGGAGGCCAGATAGCCACGTATCTCCTTTGCATAAGGAATTTTTCGCCTTTTAACCCTTGCTTAACTCTGAGCAAGGGTTAAAAGGCGAAAAATTCCTTATGCAAAGGAGGCAGTGGTTCTCTCACCTCCTTCTTTGGCAGCAGCAGGTGTTGCCTTTTTATTTTTACATTTTTTACATTTTCATCATGGCGGGCAGAAAAGAGGAGAGTTGAAATCCTGTGACACAGCTGGAAAAGGTATGTGGGTCAGAGGGAGGGAGGGGGGGAATTCAAAATTATTGTAATTTAATTTGTCAGTAATTTTTTATTGTGAGTAATCTTGTCTGTGTGTGTGTGTGTGCGTGCGTGCGCATGTGTGTTTCTTTCTTCACTTCACTCAAACAAACTTTCTCTCAATTTGAGAGAGAGTTTGTTTGAGAAGAGAGGGGCAGCCCTCTCCCCTCCACCAGGAGCCCCGTCCTGCTCCCATCTCCCTTTCCTCCTCCTCCTCTCCCCTTTCTTTGCCGGCTGCTGCCTCGCCCCCCCCCGCCTCCTCTGTCCCCACCACTGTGTCCGACAGGTGTCTCACATTTATGTCCACCATAAATGTGAGACACCTGTCGGACACAGCGGTGGGGTCAGAGGAGGCGGGGTGCAAGGTGGCAGCAATGTTCTCGCCGCTGTGTCCGACAGGTGTCTCACATTTATGTCCGCCATAAACGCGAGACTACTGTCGGACACAGCGGCGGGACAAGGAGGCAGGTGGGCGAGGCGGCAGAGCTCCTTCATGTTCATCTCCTTCAGGGCTTTTCCTGCCTCCAGGACATTCCTGAACTGCACGAAGGCAAAGTCTCGGAGCTTCCCATCGGGCTTCCTGGGCAGGGAGGCTTCCAGGACTGTCCTGAAGGCAGCGAAGGCGCTCTTCAGCTCCTCTTCTGTGCACTTGAAGCTGAGGTTACGGATGATCAGCCGGGCCTTCTTCGGGGGGGGGGGGGGCTGGCCTTGGGGGGCTCCGGCGCTTCCCGGGGGGCCTCTTTGCCACCGCCTTCTCCTGCCGCCCTCCGCTTCTTCTTGGGCCGCGCCAGTGCCAGGCTGACCCGGCAGCCACTGAAGATGCGGATCTCACTCAGGGCCCGCTGTGCGTCCTCCGGCAGGGAGAAGCTGACGAAGCCCAGCCCGGTGCACGTCTCTCCGCTGGGCGCCGTCACGGCCACCGCCCCGTCCCCACTTGCCCGAACTCCCGCTCCAGGTCGGTGCACGTCTCTCTGCCGGGCGCCATCATAGCCACCGCCCGCCTCCTCGCCCCCCGCCTCCTCCATCCCCACCACTGTGTTTGACAGGAATCTTGCGTTTATGGCGGACATAAACGTGAGACGCCTGTCGGACACAGCGGCGGGGACGTTGCTTCCACTGCCACACTTTGCCGCCTTGCCCCCGCCTCCTCCCTCCCCGCCGCTGTGTCCAATAGGCGTCTCGTGTTTATGGTGGACATAAACGTGAGATGCCTGTCGGACACAGTGGCGGGGACGTTGCTTCTCGACACTGCCACGCTCTTGCCTCACCAACCGTAATCCTCACCGCATGTCACTGCATTGGATTATATATTTTATGTAAAACAAATCAAGGCAATATGTTAAATAAAATAGTAACAGGAATTTTCTATAAAAACATTCTTCTGGGAAATTAATATTCCTACGTATATTCAAAATGCAAATAGTAATAAACATGACTATATAAAAATTATTACTTTTATAGTGTACTCTTTTAACATTTGGTTCTCATTAAAGAACTTCAGAATATTAAACTAGCAAGCAATCGTATTCTATTCTTGGAGATTGCCAAGACAAATCACTGCAATTTTCTTGGTAAAGTATTTCAGAAGTGGTTTGACCAGAAGTGGGTTGCTGCCGGTTCGGCTCAGATTGGCCGAACCGGTACTAGCGGTGGCAGGAAGCTCTGCCCACCTGCCTGGACGCTTTTGCGAAACTGGCAATCCACCTCTGGGTTTGACACTGCCCCTTTCCTAGGGCTAAGAAAAAATAACTAGCCCAAGACCACCTAGCTGGCTTTGTACCCATGATGGAACTAGAATTCACAGAGAGAGAGTGTGTATCTATATACACATATATGAGAGGCAGCAACCCTCTTGTGAACTTTTGAAAAAGAGTTAAAACATGGCTCTTCAGCCCCATGCCCAGAGGGTTGGCACTCTGAGAACCCTCCCTTTACTTTTAAAACTAATTTTCAATCATTCTTGCCTGCTTTTAAATTTAAAAAAATCTAAATTCCTATATGCTGTTTTATATTTTAATATTTTATTATATACTGCCTCAAGAGATAGGCAATTCAAAAATGTGAATTACACAGTGTGCATACACATACATTTGTTGCATTCTCTGGTGTAACTATATTTGTTGTTACAAAAGAATATCACTAAAATTGTTATGTAACAAAGAAATTGAAACAGCAGCAAGATTGAGAGTTCTGATTTTTTTACATTTTTAAACCCTTCCAGTCATTATGTAGTATCATATAATATCTTACAACACAGAATGCCTGTGTTGGATCTTGGATTTCAATATTCAGCTAGCATCACCACTGGCAAGAAGTTTGTGGAAGCTGTAGTACAAGTATCTGGCAGGGACCCAAGTATTTGCTGTTGCCTTGGATACCACTCAGGGTTATTATGGTATAATGATTTCTACACTAGATCCCATTTTATCAGATATTAAGATTCCACTTTACAGGGGGATTAAATTTAGCATTCAAACCTACCATGAGTACTAAAAATATCTAATTATTCAGTTTCATAAGAAATATCATTGCTTCTATATTCATGCTACACCTGTTTTATGTACAGTACTACCTTATCTACAAGATCTAAAAACACTTTTGACAGAATGAAAGATGATTTAATAAAGCTGAAGGTTATCCTCTAATCCGGTGGTCTCCAACCTTGGCAACTTTAAGACCTGTGGACTTCAACTCCCAGAGTTCCTCAGCCAGCCTAGCTCAGCCTAGCTGGCTGAGGAACTCTGGGAGTTGAAGTCCACAAGTCTTAAAGTTGCCAAGGTTGGAGACCACTGCGAGTCTAATCTAAGCCACTGGATACAATTAAAGAAAAGCAATACTGTACATAGATATTCCTAAATTACATTAAAAAGGTATTCCCTTGGTGTATTTTCCTCCTCCCTCCCTCCCTAAACTGTCATACTGTTTACAAATAAAATATTTTAACCAAATAGGCAATATATACGTACAATACTCACAAAGAACAATTTTCTAGTTTGACAAAATGCACTATAACTCAACAAGTTGAATTCACTAGGCTACAATGCAACTGGCCTAATTTGCGACTCAGTGTCTGGTACCACTAACCAAGTCAATATACCCTTATAAATGTCACAGAGCCCTCAGTCCCTGAGTTTCCCCACTGCTCGGTTGAAACACTCTAGTATTTATTTATTCATCCTTGAACTGGCAAACGGGTACACATAAGCTTAAAATCTATTGTTTCCCTTCATCCTATTCTGGCTGAATTCCAAAACGATGAAATGCAAAACCGATTTCAAATTCCTTGGGTCTATGCTTAGGGTGTGTGAAAACAAGCCTACAAACATTACTTTAGCACTTAGGGCTGGAACAAGATAAAGACATCTGGGGACCTGACAAGAAAAACGATGTGGCCAGGCAAGTTTGTTCTTCCTGACAGTTAGAACAATTAATCAGTGGAACGACTTGCCTCCAGAAGTTGTGAATGCTCCAACACTGGAAGTTTTAAAGAAGAGATTGGATAACCATTTGTCTGAAATGATATGGGGCTTCCTGCCTGAACAGAGGGGTTGGACTAGAAGACTAGTCTACTGAGCCGAGGTGGCACAGTGGTTAAATGCAGCACTGCAGGCTACTTCAGCTGACTGCAGTTCTGCTGTTCAAATCTCACCGGCTCAGGGTTGACTCAGCCTCCCATCCTTCCGAGGTGGGTAAAATGAGAACCCGGATTGTTGTTGGGGGCAATATGCTGACTCTGTAAACCGCTTAGAGAGGGCTGAAAGCCCTATGAAGCGGTATCTGCTATTGCTATTGCTATTGCCTTCCAAGGTCCCTTCCAGCTGTTGTTATTCTGTATTCTGAGATAGGTAAGAAAGCAGAGGATGGCCTGTGGAGACTCTTCCTGAGCATGTTGGCAATCGTAACACACTGCGAGAAGGGTTGTGAGGGACGTGAAAGGGGGGGGGGGGCTATTACATTCCTCGTAATCTGCCCCCGCCTGCCTGTCATTTATTTATTTTTAGCTATGGAAATACAACGCGGGCCAGGATGAGCTTTTCGACCGACCGGTCCGCTTCTTTTGTAGCCAGAAGCGCGGTCGGCGGAGAAGCAAGACCCATGAGCCACTGTTTACAAACTGGAAGGCATCGAACCTCCCCACTCCCGCGACTGGAAGGAAGAAAACGCGACGGCTTCTTCCACGCCATTTTGTGTCGTCTTTAGAAATAGGACTTCGGTCCTCCTTTCTCGCTCGGTACCGCAAAGGGGGGGGGATGTTAAACTCGAACCCTCCGCCTCGCCGGCCAAATAGCACTCCAATCAACAAGCGGAACGTGAGTGAGGGACAAGCGCAAGGTCCAATCACCGCTGCCGGCGCCTCTCCGAGAAAAAAGGCACCGACACCGGGGGCTCGGCGATCCGCGAGTCCTACTACGTCATTGAGAAGAGAACCCGGTTCTGTCAAAGCCCGAAGCTCTCCTTGGAGTTGCCGGAGCATCCATCGCGGCCGGTGGTGCCTCCCCCTGCAGGACTCACCGTAACTTTGATCCATGGCTTCGCTTGCCGTCCTTCTCCCCACTACGAACAATTACCCACCACCACCCGACTGCGCGAGCGCCATATGCCGCCACAGATTGGCTTCTGCCGCTATTCCCGGAGTTCGATTGGCTGGGGCTTTAAACTTAACAGTGTTTGTTGCTCCCGCCTCCCCGTATGAAGGTCGCTCCCATTGGGTCGTTCGTTCGCTTACCCGTCGCTGGACATCTACGTTCTACACCTTCCGATGCCCGGAGAATTTTCCTATTTGCGGCTAAAACGGCTTGTGCAGCTCGAGATTTCCGGTTCCCATTTCTGTCGATATCTTCCAATAGGAGAGGAGGGCGGTGCGCATAAGCATTCAGAGGACTGACAGTAAACGAGGCAGGGCGGACTAAGGTTCGCTTTTATTACTTGCGAATAATTGAGGACGCCGCTAGAAGATAAATTTAGCGGCTCTAGCTTTCTTGTCTGGAGACAACCTCGAGGGCTTTAGAGTCTCGTCTTTTGCTTTTGCGGGGCGGAGGGCAGGCTGACATTTCTCTGGTTGAAGTCCACGTGCCTTTTTGTATTGCTGGGAGTTTGGACCAATGAGCTCTTACAAAAGGGCTTCCGTTATTTTGCCCGTTCGTACTTTGCCTTTCTCTAATCCTTTCCTGGTTTGGTGGGTCCAATTTGAAATGAGGTTTGTCATCTTTCTTATTTTCGTCTCTGTTCACGCGCTGGCCCGGTAAACTACTGCACTATACTTGAAAGGAGTTCCGCGACCGTGTTCTTTGCAATGAAGTTTATGGTGCAGGAAATAGGCTGAGGAAACGTCAGGCAAGCCCAGACTTTTTCTAAATAATTTTCTATGTAGCTCAACTGTTTGACAACCCACCCACCGCTCTCATGTAGAAGTGTGCTGCAGTAGGAAATGGATGCAGGTGCTAATTTTTTAACTACTTTCTGCCCGTTTCTAGCCCCACTTACATGGCTAGGGATGCCTTTTATTAACGCGCTTATTCATCGAAGATGCCTTATACCAGTGTTTTTCAACCTTGGCAACTTGAAGATGTCTGGACTTCAACTCCCAGAATTCCCCAGCCAGCATTTGCTGGCTGGGGAATTCTGGGAGTTGAAGTCCGGACATCTTCAAGTTGCCAAGGTTGAGAAACACTGCCTTATACGGCGTAGGACTATTGGTCAATCCTCCTATAGTTTTGTTCAACCTGACTGGCAATGGTTCTCCAAGATTCCAGGCAAGAAGTTCTCATGGGAGACATCAATCTTTGTAAAAATACATATGCAGTATCTTAACAGTACAGAATTCCAAAACAGTCTTGTCTCCATCTGTCACTAAAAATAGTTTATCAACTGCTGTTGTAGCTAGTGATTTAACTAACATCTTAAAGGATTGTCACAGACAATATTGGTATAAAATATAATAAATCTTGTTGGATAGGCTCTAAGGATTGGGAGGCACCATTCTGTTGGCCTTTCTCTGTGGCCAATGCTAGTTAAGTGGGAGTGCCTTAAGACATATCTTTCTCCCCTCCTATTTAACATCTCAATGGAACTGTTGGGAGAGGACATCTGTGGTAGGTTTACTAAGCTGATAATACCCATTTATCTATTCCATGCCAGGTCAAGTGATGCTGTTCAAGTGCTGTAAAAGGCTTGGATGAGGAGAAACTGGTTATGATTCAAATTGAGCAAGATGGAGTGTTTGTGTTTCTTCTCAGGGTGAAAAGAGTTGACCCTGATTCTGAATGGGGCAACATGACCTCACACAGATCTGGTATGCAATTTGGGAGTCCTCCTGGACTCTTGGTTCCTGCTGGAACGGCAGGTGGCAGCTGTGGCCAAGAAGGCTTTGCATAAATTCCTCTTGTGAACCAGTGCCCATTCCTGATCCAGAGGGCCTTGCTTATGGTCACTTACAACAAAGGTTTAATAGTGTGGGAAGCCTCCCCTCCCCAGAATAAAATATTCTATAGATTAAAAGAGGCAGAATAGAATATTTCCCCTGAAAGAGGAGAAACATCTAACAAAGGCAGATAATAGCCCTAGTCTCTCTGCTACAGGAAAACAGCTTCCAGCACAAGCCTGAAGAGGCTAGGCGTTATGAATGGGTATTTTATATCCATTCATAAAGCCAGGCAATTTTATTCATAAACAAAGGGCAGTCCACAACTCCAAATAAGCAGCACAATAGGCAAGGAGCCGAAACTGACAAGATTATCTCAGACAAACAAAACACCTAGGATTTGCTTTTCCCCTTTTGAATGTAGAGCCAATCATGACCCCATAGGAATCTGGCAACAGCCATTAAATATTAAAGGACATATTCTTGCACAGGAACAGGCATCTCAATCACAAAGCCCCCCAAACTGTATAAAAGCCCATCTACTCTCAATCCCAATTTGTTAGCCACCCAGAAACATGCTGTTGTCACGGTTGTTTCTGGCTACCTCCTTTCTAAATGCAGCCTGATTCATTTCTCCTGCACTTTTCTCCCAGCTTGGAATAAGAACGGGACCAGATTTTATTTCCAATAACAGCTCTGAAGGAGTACTACATTGGTATTTGTTTCTAAATAAAACAAAAAAATTACATGAAAGAATAACAGTTCTATCTTGCATTTATGATCAGTTTAAACAAGAGTTTGTTGCTAATGTTAGTTGTATCACCAATGAATGTATTACAGATTTTCCACTGCTTCTAACAAAAGATTTTATGTCAGTTTTAATTATTTGTATTATTTATGTGCGTGGTTACATTACCTATTCAATGGACTACCTCCAGATGCTGTCAGCCACATCCATTCACTGCTAGCCCTGTCATTTCTCTGCAGCACTGGTTGAGGACAGAGCTCAATCCTGCTTTATTCTGCCAATCCTATGTGACTGCAATGTTATCTGCCAGGTTATTTGGGGACACAAGTGTAGTGTTTATAGAAGAGTATTACAGTTCTGATCAAAAATATCCTCACTGAAAGGAAACAGGAACAGAACAGCTCGATATGTGCAGTTTATTAGTCAAACTTGGTATCTACAATTAATCAGGCATCCCAAGCACCTACATCCATTTGTCAATCATTAATGAAATTGGTGGTTCTAATAAAGGACAATATTTGTAGCTCAGAGTTGACAAGGTATCCTTGGTGCTCTCTGAACTTGTTTTCTTGCAGAGGTTTCATTATACAAGCTAGGTAACATCACCAGTGCTACTGTAGTAAGGAGTGTGGTTTGCTGTCAGTTTATATTCTAGTACCTTGCCCTGTAAATGTTGGTGGGGGATGATCTTAGAGATTTTTTGATTGAACTGTTTGCTGTTGGCTTTTTTGGCAGTTTCTTGATTGGGGTATTGCTTACTTGATTGTTGATCTGATGTTAATCTTGAAGTTAATGTATGCTGATCTGGCTGCTGATTACTGGTGGAGAGGTGCTTGGTAATTTTGTTCCCTTTTTGGCTGGTTGATTGTTTCCAAGGGATTTCTAGAAGCCCGGCACTCTGACAAATCAACCACCACTAGACACATATAACATCTATAGACTATGCAAAAGAGACTATCACCCAGCCAAAAAAGGAGGTTACAGCAAACTGCACTCCTTACTAGCACTGATGATGTTACCTAATTTGGATAATGAAACCTCTACAAAGAAACAAGCAAGGTCAGAGAGCACCAAGGACATCTCAAATTGGTGGTTATTTTCCCACTAAGGTGACATTAAGTGGGAGGGAAAATAAAGCCAGAAGAAGCTACCAAATATTTTTCTTAACTTGTCCTACATTAAGGCAATAAGGATAGTACTTGCCAAGTTAATTATTGAAGTAGAATAGAAATTGATGACAAGGGGAGGACAAATTGTTAGCAATAAAGGAACTTCTTGTACTCTTAAAGCTAAAACCTGTAATAATAATACAAATGCTAATAGACTGAAGGAAAACACTTCATGGCTGTCTGAATGAGCTCTTTTTAAATAATGAAATCTGAGCAGGTGGTTCTATAAATCTTTGCCATTTGAAAAGCAAAGCAGGATTAACCCTGGTTAATATTTGAATGGAAGAATGTCTGACTCTAGGACTCACTAGACGGAGAAGGAATAAAAACATCTTAGAAGGTGGAAGTATCAAATCACTTCCATAATGCTGCCAAGAAAACTGCTGAAATGCAATCACTAGGAGTTGATTTAAAAATGTCTATACAGAGAGAATATTGTTGTTCATGAAAAATACAATTTTAAAAACAATCGATGTGCAAATTTAGTATTTCATACAGGAACACAGTCAATAACATTCAAGCAGAAGAGAAACTTGTGCTGCAGCAGTGACAGAAGATGAGATGCAATTTTTCTGCTATGTAACTCTTTATAATGTAAGAATATTTATATTGTTTATAAAGAAAGGCATTGATCCTGGCATTCTTCTCCTATGCAGAGATAGAAATTATAGTATGCGTTATATGGAAGTAGAGTAAAGAGAGTACGTTTATATAATGAATAATTTTTAAACAATTGGAACTAGAGACAAAAACAATCTCTTGGTTAGCTGGCCTAGGAGAATACCAGAGCTTCTGGAGAATTGCTGCTCCAACAATCAGATATGCCACTATAAACTCTTTCTTATGCCTATCGATCTATTCCTACAAAAGTAGAACAAGTCTTTCTCCTCACTCTAATATGTCTTGCTGCTCTACCATACATTTTGTTGTCCTTTTTAAGTTTTTTTGGACCAATTCCAGAGATACAACCTTTTTAACCTCTTTTCTCAAAATATTTAATCCATCAATTCCTCAATTCCTACAATTATCAGTCAGACTCAATTAAAACAACATAGGCAAAGTAATTTTAACATTAACTTTATAATATTGCAAAAGAATACACCCATTCTTTTGCAAATACCATTCTGTTTGTGGATGAAATATCCACAAGCAGAATAGTATTTTTAAAATCACTTGCCTTGCCTTTTAATAACGAAAAGCATATATTTGATTAAATCCACAAAGCTTATTATGTCAATCACTGATTTTTTTCCCAGTTTTCTTGGAATATAAAATTTTAAAGCCTTTTTCTAAGCCTCTTAAGTCATAGGAAAACATTTCCTGAGATACAAAAAATGTATGAAACTTGAGCTATTTGTTCAGTGACAGCTAATTACAATATATTCTGTAATTCATAGGAAAAGGGAATTACAAATATTTTTCTATTTATTACAGTTTTTTTCATTCAGAATCTAATAGTTGGAGAACATCAACACTTTACACCAATATGAATTGAAATTCTTACATGAATATGAAAAGTGCATAAAAGAAAATTATTCTACCATTTCAGTTATAGTCAGCAAGCAAAATAATCTGGTTATTGTAATATCTTCTTAGAAGTTAAGAAAACCATGGACAAATAAAATCAGATATTAAATTTATAAAGTTGGGCTATTGATTGTTTTCTTCCACCTTTCAGACTTCATATGCCCTCAAATTTTGTTAAGAAATATTTCTAACTATCTGGACAAATTAGGTAAAGAAGTGAGATTTTAGGGGGGCAGGTTCCATGTGCTCCAGCAGAAGAAATTTTGCTGGAAAAATGGAAGTTTCCTTTAGATTCCAGGAATGTGGAAACTGTAACTCCAGAGGCTAGAATAGGGCAGACTATTTCTTTGATTCTATCAACAATACCAGGTATGCAACAATACATACATATAACAGCTCAATAATTTCTTAACTTTGAGTACAACGGTTTTGAAATGTGCTTTTGTATTCTCCAGATTGCAATTTAGAAAAGAGAGTTTTAATCTAATAATGGTTCCACAAAATAATTATAGATAGCTTAAATAGCTACTCCTACATGAAAGAAAAAAGGCTGAACTCAAAATGCAATGTGGAAACCCATGGCCTGACCCATGGCCAGATCCGATGCATATATATTTAGAAAATATCTATTTAATTGAATAGACATAGTTCAGTCAATTGCAATCATCTGCCTATGTAATTTGAAATAAAACCACTAATTACAGTAGCATTTTCTTTCAAGTATACAGATTCAAATTTTCAAAAGGCAGAAAAACTGAGTTATCACCATATGTTATTATGTACCTGGAGTATCAAAGCATCATTTGCAGATGAGGCTCTACAAAATAATTGGTTAATTCCCAACCTCATTAATTCTATTCAAGACTGCTTCCCATCCAGTAGTACCTTATTTCAAACAGAAGGGGATTCCTCTCCAAGATTTATGTCCCAGCTGGAGTATATTGGAAGGGGGGAGAGAGGAGAAGGAGAGAACAGGGTCAAAGGAAGAACGTATCAGATACTGGGAAAAAGTTAGTATCCTTCATCAGTGCAAACTGCCCTGTACAAATATCACAATCCAGAGAGAGAAACTGGAAAGCCAGTATGGTGCAGCAGTGAAGGTGCTGAATGAAAAACCAAGAAGACTTAGAGTTCCAGTCCTGTTAGGCATGAAAAGAGGCTGGGTGAATCACTCACTCTCTCAGAACAATCCACCTCACAGCGTGGTTGTTGTGAGAAAAACAGGAGGCAGGAGAATTATTTTCCCCCTTGGGTTATATATTAAAAAGGCGGGATAAAAATATAATAATAAAAAGAACACCCCTGGTTTTAAAGTTATATGAAAATATAGATTTGTTTTATGTTTATCTCAATACATAGTAAGACTGAATCCCAAGTATAAGTACTCAGACTATGAGTAAATTTGCCTACAAATTGACTAATAGTCCAAGAAATAATGAATTTGAGTTATTCTAAGGTAATGGTAAGTACTATTCATTTGGAATTAACGTGTGGCTTGATAAACATTCATTTTTCTGATTTAAAGAAAATTCTCATAGCAACTAATACCATTTTGCAAAAACATACCACTGGCATGTATGTGGACCCAAATGTTGAAAGAAGATGGAATATTTTACTCAAGTGCTATATTAGCAACCTCTGTCTCTGTCAGTTATTTCCAGAAAGCTAATACCTCAACGCTGATTTGTAAACTTCTCATTCTTTGTTCAGCCCACTAATACCTTTTAAGATGCCAACCCATATGTATAAATACAAGTTTATACTGGAATTTTAGTACTCCCAACATTCATAAAATTTATTATTATCTACAACTTGATTGAGTACAAGACAAAGCTACCACTATGAACGCTTGAGTCATTATACATTAAAAATAAGCAATACATTGAAACTTTGCTAATTTTTTTTTACTCACAAACATATTTTTACATGTTTCTCCACCAGTTATTTGGTGCTTGAGTCTTAAGGAAGAAGTAGTATTATATGGCTGAAAGGTCTCCACCCAGTGTGTAATGATTCCTTCACTCACCCTTGTCTTTGCTAATGTAGCAGGTTTCCAGGAAAATATGTCCATTGAATATTTTCAGGTTCCATTGCTTGATCTCCACTACAGGAAAAGGCATGTACATAAAGAGAAATGAGAGGATAATAAATTGAGCATGAACAAAAATATCAGTATCTGTACCACTATTGCTTGGAAAGCAATTGGGGTAGCAGCAAGAGTTGAAATAAACTTATGGCATTAATGCCTGCAATTCTTAATAAACAAAGGAACAATGAAGCAATACTATATTCTTGACAAATGCAGTAGAGATGATTTGGAGGATTTAAAATGAAACAACTTGAAGACCCGCTTTGAAGGGAATATTTAATGTTTTGTAACACTTTTCATCAGTAGATTTTTGTTGGGCTGCTACAGACTTCATTTTCAGAACATCCATCTAAAATAAGCAGAAACTAAGAAATCCTCCTGATCTCAAACAGAATAATATAAATTGCATTTTTGGAAAGTGCCAGAATGCATTTATTTCTCCTTGAGGCTTTCTGCACAATAACAAGCTTGCTGCTTCTGTCAAAAACTTAACACATATAACCCTAATAGTGTTTTATAATCAACTATTGCAATGTTCCCTCTTAAATAAAAGCACTGCAAAATTATTGTGCTGACCAAAGTCTTTTTTGAATATTAAAAGTAAAAAGATAGAAGAATGCTACACTTGCATGGAAGATATTCCAATCATGCAGAATTTAAAACCCAGAATTCTGCTACTGACATTTTCAGACAAGACTAGCTATGGAACTAAAACATTTTCAACTATATACAAAAGTAAACAAGAAAATTTAGAGGTTATTTATCCTTCCAAGGTTTAGTATGGTATAAGCCAATTGACAAAATTTGATTTTGATTATTTACTAAAAAAAGTATATTTCCTAGTACAAAGCCACTTAAAAATTGTACTGCACAAAATCTAGCTAATACAATGAAAATTTGGTTAAAAAAAGCTATTTTCAAAAACACCTTACAAATAAAGGCTGTTAACCAGGTGAAAGTGAGGTCAATGAAAACCAAAAGCCACGTGCCATGGTGTGTCACAAATACAGGTATGGTTTTAGAAGATTTAATGCAGAGTCTCAAAATGATTCAACCTTCTTTGCAAGTTCACTCATCAGGTGGTTCCATCTTCTCTGAAGGTACAATGTCTTGTTTCTCTTGTGTTTCTTCTTTTTCTTCTTCAGGTTCTGTATTCTGTTCGGTAGCAACACCTTGAGATGTGGTCAAATTCCATTCCTCCATTTGTCCTTGTAGTTCTTCTCCTTCACCTTTGCTTTCTGCACTTTCGTCAGCCACTGGATTTTCCTCAGGATTATCATCACTTTTACTTTGCTCTTCATTTAGGTTTCCTTCACTTTCAGCTGCTGTTTCCTCAATGATCCCACTTGTTCCTGCCTCACTTTCTTCATGTTCCTCTTTCTCTTCAGGATCATCTGTGAAGGGATTCTCGCCCTATAAAATATAACACTGTATTGAGTTTTTGACATTTTAATCAGAAATTATCAATGCTCAGAATTATAAAAATATATCCCTTATACTTAATATATAATTGGGGTAGTAATTTTTATTAATGCAATGGAAATGACACTTGAAATTAATCAAATGTCATAATTCCACTAAATAGCCAATAGAACACCTATTCTGTTTTAATACATCAATGAAGTTTCTGCTCCAGATTTGGAATGCATATTGGATTGGAAGAAAGGAAAAGCTGGAACTCTTGAATATGTGCTGACATTTGCTAGCCATGCTGCTAACATCTTCAAAGCAGATCCGAAACTTAACTTGGGCAATAGATGGCACTAACTGCCATTTTTCTGGTATGAATTATTTGGATCCTTATACATTTCTATTGTTTCTCTAATCATTTTGATAATGTTGGCAGAATGCTGATACTCTCTAGATTTATTTTGTGAAATGGTTCTTGCGGATGTCTGAACATAAAAAACAATAATTGGATAAGGATGAAACTGAATAGATGTATTTTGAAAACCATGACATTCCAAAGCACATCTTGATAATGTCCTTCAGTAAAGTTAGTTTCCAAAAGGACAGAATGTGCTGTCCATTAATGAGCATCCCAAAGATGCTCGCAATGAATTGGGCACCAAATAAATTTAATAAATAAATAAAAATTAAGTAGCCAACACATTTCTTAGTTTTTATTCTTATGATGTGTCATTTTTAAAAAAAAAATCAATTCTCATAGGAAAATAAATATAATTGAGAAATTCCAAGTACATTTACAATTAAAGGTCAATAATCCTTAAAACTGCAGCTAAAGTTGAGTATAATAACTAGCAGTAAAGGAACTTGTTGCACTCTTAAAGCTGAAACCTGTAATAATAAAAAAATGTAATCTAAGAAATAGAAGATTGAAAATCTGAACTCAAAAACAAAGAATTCGAATGCAAGAAGAGAAAATAAGCATGAACATAATACAAACTGAAAAAATATAGCGTATCTAAAAGTAGGTATCAGAAATATTTTTTCTAACCTTTAGATACCTCTCCAATTTTTTACTGATAAGTTTATTGTTAAGAATACTTCTTGCAACTACTAATGACGATTTCTTGGACTGTTCCATCATAGCCTAAAAAACAAAACCAACAACAAAAAGAAATCATGCACATCATTATTTACAACATGAATGTACATCTTTTTCATTTTAAAGTGACATTCACCTAATGTTAATCATTCACTTAAAGGAGGACATGGTAAGGGAAGAGGCATAGGTTCAGCTATAACAAAAAGCAAGTAGCCTGAATATGTCAATCAATTAAGTTTCATAATTAGTCTTTTTTAATAAGTTACAATGATGACCAGAACAATGTGTCTGGACCACTCACATAAAGATTCTGTTAGCTTCAAGATAGAGAACTCAAAGAAAACAGTGAATTACAAGCAAAGATGTCTATATATTTTGTATAAGAACAAATGCACAAAATCAAAAGGGATCACAGAAATGAAAGTATAAGATGCCATTTGTAACTATTTATATAATATACTTTACTTGGAAGAGAAGAATCTTATTACACAAAAATAAAAAAAATAAAATACTAATTTATACTGAATTCAGTTATTTTGAAATGAAACAGGCTATTTCTTAATTTTATTTTGAAATGAATAGGCATTCATTATGAACAATTTATATTACTTAGTAATGAATCTGCAAAAATTTGGGCATTTACCTGGATTGGATTGGATTGGATTGTAGACTTAGATTTTAGACTTGAACTGGGCCTCAGTTAGGCTTTTTTTTTTGGAGAATTTTTTTGGAGCTGGTTGATGACAGACAGATTGTGTTTGCTCTCTGGCTGTGGATACTGCATTGCAATGCCCACACCCATCCTGTGCCTATTCATGGTGGAGTTGCAAGGAGCTGCAGGCACTTGAATGCGAGAGTGAGCGTGATATTACATACGAGGTTGAAGTCAGCTGCAGTATTTTTGGAGGCCCGCTATGAGCATTAGAGTCTGGGACAGTGATCTAACTTTTGGGATACTTGGCAGTGTATGGAGCTAGCTGGAGCACATGGACCTGCTGTTGGTTGCCACTGTTGACCTGTATTTATTTTCATTACTTTACTGCTGGCATCACTCATCACACAGGCCAGATGACTGCATGGGACTTTCCAGCTGAAGAGGCCATCCAGGACTCTTGGGCTTTATTGTATATCCCCCAGGGTTTCTTGTTTGTGAGATGGGCAGTTATATAAATTGTATGTATAGATGTATAGATGATAGATGATAGATAGATAGATAGATAGATAGATAGATAGATAGATAGATAGATAGATAGATAGATAGATAGATAGATACTTACTCTACGGTTGTGGTTATGATCAAGAGATTTCAGATGTTTCTGGATGATTCCATATTGCATTGGGATGAAAAGGTCACAGGCAACACAGTGAGCAGCCTCCACCTTTTTTACAAAATGTTCCATACCTATATCTAAGTAAAATAAAATCCATTATATTTTACAGCCTGTAAGACAATATGCATTACCACATAAGAAGACATCTGTCTATCAAGGAACCTAGAAACATTGACTCTTCTATAAGATTCCAACAATATTATCAGATTAATTTAAAAAATAAATTTAGTAAATATTGATGGAACTGAATAATAACAAAAGATGAGAACATATCCATACAAATTAGAAAAAAGAGAGCGGGGATAGACCTTCATTTTTTTAGGGTACTTGTTACTTTTAAATAAAAATATTTTTTCTAAGAAACATCCCTATTCTGTATAATATCCTGAAATTGCTTGCAATAACATTATTACACATTCTTTCCCATGAAGTAGTTATGAAATTATGTGCACATGGAGACAGCTTTCAAAGCTGTTTATAAGTCTGGAAAAATTAATTCATTATTATACCAATTTCTATGTGTTCCTGTATATCGTGACTCAAGAGATCTTAGCCAGCAGAATATAGAATTTAGGACCATCATACAGAGAATAATGAAGCATTTGCTGATCAACACTCTATGGCATCTTTATAATAGTTATACAAAAAAGAAAAAAGAATATACATCATTTTATACCTGAATGTTAAGATACTTTCAGATCAAAAACATATACCTTGTGTAAGATCTTGGTCTTTGTAAATCTGTTGTATAACTGCATTAATATCTTCAATTGCTTTACGACGTTCTTCTGTCTTCTTTGTTTTGTTAGCTACATATTCCTGCATTGAAGAAAACTAAAGTTAATACTAAACCGAATGCTAGTAAAATTCAGAGTAAGCCTTCCAATCAAAATCCATTCTCAATTCCTCTCTCAATTTCTTCCAAACTACATTTTCATTTATTTCTAAGAATTAAAAAGAAAGAGCAAAGCAATCATGTTACTTTATGGTGAAAAATACAAGTAAACAATCATTTTCTGACATGTATAGGTAGTCCAGAGTTAATTACTGTAATTGGGACTGCAAACTCTCACTAAGCACTGTGGTTCTAATGAGAAAAAATGACTGTGTTGAAATATGATGACAGTTCTTATTGTACTTCCTAAGTGCCATATCATGTGATGTTTACTTGCAAATTCTTGCTAGTTTCTCTATTGATTTTGCTTATTGGAAGCCGGACACAAAAGCTGTACGTGGAATCATGTGACAATGGGATACTGCAACTGTTATATGCTGGTTGCCAAGTGCCTGGGTTAAGATCATGTAACGGCAAGTGTGTTATAAAGGCTGGAACTTTGAGAAATGGCCACAAATCTCTTAGTTCAATACCGTTATAACTTCAAATGGCCACTGAACAAGGGGTTGTTAAGCGAGGGCTACCACTCCTTGATATTTTTCACAGGAAATTATCACTAGTGCTTTTGGAAATATGAGTAGAAGGCAAATTTAAGGAGAGAAAACTCACTTGCAGGAAGTCAGCAGTCTGCTTGGGTAGCTTGGTTCCAACAAATGTAAAATGCTCTTTATGAAATTTGCTTTCCAAATGATTGGTCATCTCATCTTCATAGAAAGTGCGATACTTGCACAATGAACACACAAACTGAATTCTGTAAAGAAATAGCAAATAAAACAATTATTTATTTACTTTTGGGGGGCAGTATAATCATTGGGAACTTCTCTTGAATTTAGGAAGAGAAGCTGATATATTTTAGATAGATATCATCTTTTCCAGCACAGAAAGGATTTCCACATGTTGTGTTTCATAAAACCATTCTGAAGTATTATAATTTTACTCTCTGTAAATCATCTGTCCCTAAACATAACTTGGGAATTTCTGGGACTATCAGTACCCTAATCTTAAATCTGCTTATTTTCCTTCTGTATAATTGCTCAAAATTCCAGGAAAAAAAAACCTTCAGTGCAAGGCAGAATTATGAGAAATATTGTTTTTTTTCTCCTCTGTAACTTGTTTTTCTTTTACTGTTTTCTCTAATCCTAACTTAAAAATAAGATATCAAATCAGCTGTGCTTATGTTAACAGAGTTTAGATATATTGTTTTACAAATCAAAACATGTAAATATAATGAAATAATCAAATCTGAAAGGGAAAAGACCACCACACAAAAAAGGACAATCTAAATACTAGCAAAGAGCTCTGGTGGCACAGTGGTTAGAATGCAGTACTAACGGCTAACTAAACACAGAGTTCGATCATGATACAGCCCTTCATGGCATCGGACCTGGGTACCTGAGAGACCGCCTCCTGCCAATTACCTCCCAAAGACCGATCCGATCGCACAGACTAGACCTTCTCCGGATTCCATCTGCCAGCCAATGTCGGCTGGCGACCCCCCGGGGGAGAGCCTTCTCTGTTGCAGCTCCGTCCCTCTGGAACAAGCTCCCCGTGGAGATCCGGACCCTTACGACCTTCCAGGCCTTCCGTAAAGCGACTAAGTCCTGGCTGCTCTGGCAGGCCAGGGGGCTGTTGAAGTATCCAGCCCCACGGTAACTATGAATGTTGTGTGTATTTTAAACTGTTGTTTGTCTTATTTATTCCCTTCCCCTTTGTATTGTAAGCCGCCTGGAGTCCTCCGGGAGTGGGCGGCATACAAGATTAATAAACTATAACTATAACTAGCTCAAGGCTGACACAGCCTTCTGTCCTTCTGAGGTCGGTAAAATGAGGACCCAGATTGTTGGGGGAAATATGCTGACAATTATAAACTGCCTAGAAAGTCTTGTAAAGCACTGCAGAGCAGTATATTAGTCTAAGTGCTATTGCTATCGAGTCAAGCCTTCCCAAAGAAACAGCTTACCTTTCTACCATACGATCACGGTAACGTTTTTTTTGCCTCTCTTGAGTTTTCTTCCCAGCTTGCAATTTGCGCTTAATTTGGCTGATTTCTTCTTGAATTGTCAGAGCACCTAAATATATACATACAAACATATATTTCTATACGCATACATATTGAAACAATATCTATTGCTTTAAATACCTAAATCAGTTGTTTATAACAACTTTAAAGAAGCATAGGAACATATTTACTCATGCAACCTTTGGAGTGATGTTCTTATTTGCTACTACAAATTAACACTAGGTGGGTTTAGAAACTATGAAACTAATTTATTTTGGTCAAAAAATGTTGCTAATAGATCTTACAATTTGTTCAGTAAAGATTGGTTAAAAGTGCTATGTTGTTCAATGTGCTATTCAGGAGTTAGGCATTACCTTACAGGGAATAGGCTTCTTCTACCACCATGAAATTGTGGGCTAACATTCCCAGATGCCTTCAGACAATGTGATTTATATCAAGGATACAAAATGATTTCATTATTATATCTATAACCTCAGTTTTGAAACGTAGTAAGGCATCAAGAAATAGAATTTCTGAGTGGGAGGTGGCCAAGAGTTATTAACACAGAAAATATGAATTTACAACTGATTGCAACAGTAAATTACCAATAATGTACTTATTTCCAAACTTTTTAATTTTATATCATATATGGTCAAATGACTCCACTTGTAAATTCGATATAATTTGTTAATACTAAACACTGAAAAATGAATTTAGTATTGTATTTTTTCTTTGTTCATTGTTGTGCTATCACCATTAGTTTTTATTTGATAAAGAAAAAAGATGACTATTAATGATTCAATGACCCTTTAAAAGGGGCAACTGAATCATTACATACACCCTTGCTACAAATGTTAGAATAAACATAACTGATAAACTGATTTTATTTCTGCTTTAATGTTTTATGCTGCCCAGAGTTGTTGGATACGAGATGGGTGGCAAATAAATTTTCTAAACAAACAATGGTATTGCACAAAAAGTAATAGTTTTCCTAATAGCTTTAAGTGGAAAACTGAATTATAGTATAAACTAATCTTGGATTTTATCCCACATACAAGCTGTACACAGAAAGGTCTTCTCCATCTATTGACCTTTAGATCAGGGTCCTCAACCCCCAGGATACAGCCCACTACCAGGCCATGAGCTCTTCAGAACCAGACTGCCCAAAGCACAAATGGAGCTGTGCATGTACACATTCACTTGCCCGCCACTCTTGCAGAACCATCCCCCGTCATCAGCCTGCAAAGTCGGAAAGGTTGGAGAACTCTGCTCTAGAAATGTGGAACTACTGTTTCCATGCAATTACAGAAGTAGTAAAACACATGTCGATTGCACCATGTTGGGAAACATTAAATAAATCTGAAGACTACACAATTTCCCTGAGGGATTTGCTGATTACATATAGCGTGAATCTATTCTAGTTGGCATTTCTGTGATCAATATATATGTTTTGATAATTTATTTCCATACTACTTAAATACAAATTCAGTGGATTATAATCCTAAAATATTTTAGCTAAAGAAAGATTCTGACCATACTAAAACTAACAAATAGAAACATCCAAGCTTGTGCAACGAATCAATGAATTGAATTGGAAGAAAAATAAAACAATATTGAGGGATAAAAGTAAGCGGAAGACAAATTAAATAACAAACTGAAATCCCTACTTGAGATTTCCAATAGGAAATTTACCAGCAAACTAGAAAGAAACTATGCTGCTTGGAGACAGGAGATGGCTCATTTTAACAAGCTGGATCAGAATTATAAAGATGAAAGGAATGCAAGGCATTCATAAGCAGGAGACAATTTAGGCTTCTAATATTCTTCCCATGAAACAAGTTCTCTGTGTAAACTATCTTCTTTACAGGCAGCAGTACACTAAAAGTAATCATTTGACTTAGGTGGAAAGCTCCTCAGAATGCTAGTCAAGGAATCTGGAATCTGATACCTTCTGCTCAAAACAGACCAATCCATTCCACATCTTCACATATAGTTTGATAACAGTAACTATTATTATTAAAAACAAGCCTATCCAATTATACCATTATTATTCTCATGACACATTATTTATAATAAGAATAAATATTATTAATTTGGCTAATTAAAAGAACTTAACCTAACTAAAGAGCATTAACTGAATAAAGTGTTATTGGCCTTTAAAGGTATTTTCCCCCTCTGACACTTGTAAAACAAGGTTTGGAGTCTAATTAGTTTATTAATTAATTATTAATCTATTGCTGAGATTGCAATGATCTGGAGAATCAAAAGTTCAAAATAGTATATTTCCATTAAGAAAGAATAACATTTCTTCTAAAGAAATGTTAAGAGTTACCATTTTCCAATAAATTTTGTAACACTACTAATTTACCAATAAGCATTTTGATCATGATGAATTTACATAACAACTACTAAGACAACAATTTAGTTTTCTTAAGATTATGGCCTAACCTGTAAATAAACTTGACATTAAAGATGAATGAAATACTTCCATTTGTAATAAAACAGGTATTAATTAATTAATTTTTACAATCCCAGTTCTTGCTAAGAACACACAAATCTACCCATGCTTATACTTGCCTTTCTCTGATTCTTCTTTTCTTTCTTCATCTTCAGCACCATCCCCCTCTCCCTCCTGAAATTATAATTAAGAACAATGAAGAATGGGGCTTACAGTCAAGGTCACAACAGATGAAGTAATCAGAAGTACTATTAGCTATCAAGATGATTTAGAATGAGAGAAAAAATACTATAAGGCTAATTAATATAATAAAATACATTTGTATGATTAATATTAACAATAATTAATACTTTCTTCTTTGCAATGAATCCTCAGAAATATATAATGTTCAAAATTCTATACAATCCTTATAATTTCAAGTTTTAGGAAATTATAATTATTCTGAGATAATGATTATTTAAAACAAAAGCAGTTAGTCTTAGAATTAGCTCTGAATTTGGAGAGGAATAAACTTAGTATATGCATGCAATCTAACTGTCTGATTTTAAATCTATTCAGTTTCAGATAAAACAATCACTATGTTAAGGAATCTCTTAAGATACTGTATATGCAACCTTGTATATGATGGGAAAATGGAAGTATGCCAAGTGCTCCTTCCCTATTGATGTTCACCACCCAACTCTAGCTCTGACAGAAATCTATGTCAATAGTAGCCCAGAGTTTTGTACACAATGTAATACAATGATATCGTAAATCTGTAAACAGAACTACACAAATAAGACGCATGTGAATTGGTTATATACAACAATGATATCTAATGTATGAACATCAGAGCGAAGAGCAGGGGCAGCTGAATTAATCACGATCATCTTTGCATCGAGCTAACCATACCTACCCTGGCCCCCCGAGGTCAAACACGATCCTGATGCGGCCCTCAATGGAATTGAGTTTGACACCCCTGCTCTAGGCTAATGCTTTCTATCAGTAAAATGCAGTCTATACTAATTCCCACGTAATAACAGCAAATATATCTATGAATATATAATGGCCCCTTCCCTATTACTCTATTTAACTATTCAGTTCTTCATCATGTGTTTTAATTTTAACTCACTAATAACAATGCTATCCTTCGATGTGGTTTCAGTTTTTTTGTTTCCTGAGTCATTAATTGAGGAATACTATTATTAGGATGATATCTAATATAGCAGTACTACAAAATGAATACATAAAATGACAAAATCTATTATTTTACACTTTTCCTTCAAAACTACAAAGCAGAACTGCGCCACTGCTACATTTAAAGAGAACAAATCTTCACAACATAGTTATTTTTATCAGATCAATCCAATTATACTACATGTGTTTACATGATCCAGCCACCCAATTTGATGCATGCTCAAACTACTGAGTACCTCAGATTGCTGGTTTTCTGTAACCATGTATTTTAGTAATAGTGTGTTGTTTTGTTTTTGTCTTTTACAAAGCCCTTGACCAATTATTTATTCCATTTTTCTTCTTCAATGAGCCTTAGATTGCTTTGGCCAAAAAACAACAACAAATGGGGCAAAACTCAATAACTGCCTTGCTTAGCAATGGAAATTCTGGGCTCAATTGTGGCCTTACACCAAGGACTACTTATACTGCATAGAAAGATAAACAAAAGCTTTAAAAGTTGACATTATTGGTAATTGACATGTTTAGAAAACTGCAAAAACGAGTCAGAAAAGGCTGCCACCTCTGTTCAAGTCACCAACTCATTCCCTTTACATTTCTTTAATTAAGAAAAATATCAACACATTGCCTAGAATTCCTATTTAGCACAGCTCAGTAAAGTTCTGTGGGCATTACTTATGGGTGCCAGCAAGATTTTTAAAATGTAATAGTCACATTCCTAAATTATTTTTGGTAGCTGGATTTCATTATATAACTATTTTTTTCTTCAAAACTGCTCAATTTAATTGTATTAGATTAATTGTATTTCCAGTAAATCCTTATCCTATATCCGCAGAGATTTGTTGTTTTCACATTGTAGATTTCAATGATTTACTTATTATCCCTATACTCAACCATTCATTTAATGACAGCTCAGAGTTACAAGGGTGCTGAAAAAAGTGACTTATGAATGGTTTTCACACTTATGATAATTACAACATTCCTCATGGTCACGAGATCAAAATTTAGGCAATGCCAATTGGCATTTACTTATGACTCTTGCACTGCCACAGGTTCATGTGATCACCAACTATAACCTTCCCAACCAGCTTCTGACAAGCAAAGTTAATGGTGGAAGCCATATTTGCTTAATGCATGATTCACCTAACAACTACATATGATTTTATTCTAAAGGACTAAAGAATCCACAAGATTGCTTGTCAAAGCTATCATTCCACAGATTAGGTCTATAAAGATTTAACCAATTATTTCTCTTTTGCAATCACTAGTTTAATAAATCTTCATAAAAGTGGAATTTTGGTTATAATTATGTTATATGTTATGTATTTCAGAAGCCTAACAAGATGTAGAAACCATCAAAGTAAATTTGATTGAATAAACTGGAAAAAAAAATCATAGTTATACCAGTTCTATCACTGTAGAATCTAGAGTATACTTTTGAACAACTGCTCCCTTAGAATCCCCATTTCATATACACCCTACTGTAAAGTAGATGTTTCCAGCTCAGGGATTAAAGTTCCTTGAGAGAGTTTTGTTCTTTAACCATTCCTTCAAAACTGCCCTAGCCTCTGCTCTTTGTTCTTTGTCCAACAAAAGAAGGAGCAATACATCGTTCATGATTACACAATGTTAGCTTGCCAAAGGATCCTTTTCAATCCTTGTCTCTATTATATCAAATGAGAATGATAATCTTTGTAGTAAGACTAAATTCAAACTCACATTTTTAGAACCCTTCTCAGCAGCTTCTCCTTCAGGCCCTTCTTCTAAAAAGAGCAGCATATCAGGTGACTATGCATAATACAAAATAGCTGAAACATTTAGTCAAAAATACTTTGACTGGTTTTTATATTGTCACTCTAAGTATGCAATGAAAATAAAACAGGATTTCTCAGTCTAAGTAGACCTTAGAGGTAAGTTCTTACCATTATCAGAGTCTGAGTTATCTGAGTTATCTGTTTTTGCTGCTTTGCTATCAGGTTCATCAGAACTGTTAGCTTGTTTACGTTTATTACCAGTTGTCTCATTCTTTATTCTTTTCTTCTATGAAGAGAAACATAGGAGTATATTCAGCCTTAGTTAATAACTAATTATTTTCTTATTATCAATAAAAATGTATATTGAGACATACTTTTTATACTCAAATTACCTCAAACAGCTAAAAACATGCCCAGATTTAATTTGGTCTATTTCATACAAAGCTGAAAGAATTTTTCTCCAAGGACTTTTCTCCAAGATTATTGGTTCATATATGGGATGCAATGAGAGTATCCAGGAATAGGTTTTTTAAAAAAGCAAACATCTGAAACAAGGAACCTGTTTCCTATAATTAAAATAATAAATACATCACTTAACAGATACCTTTGCATTCTATTTATTTATTAAATTTATATGCCCCCCTCTCGCTATCCAATTAGCAACGATAAGCAATCAGTGCACCTTGCATAACAGTGATGTTATATGTGCTAGAGACCCTAGAGGCCTCAGAAGTGTCTGCGTCACTGCCTTCTGAAGCAATTGTAGTTTCCAAATACTCTTCAAGGGTAGGCCCATGTAGAGTGCACTGCAGTAATCCAGATGAGAGCTGACCAGGGCATGAGTGACTGAACACAGGGCCTTAAGATTCAGAAAAGAACTTGTACACAACACAAAGTTGCACAAAGCCATTTCTAGCCACAATTACCACCCACTCTTTGAGGATTTGACACTGGGCATTGCTGAAGAACATAAAAAGTAGTAAAGAAGATTGCACAAGTACTTACTTTAAAATCTGCATCCCACATTTTCCAGTTTCTCCTCATTCGTTGTTTCATGCTTCCTCCTCCAAAACGCATATTGCCAGAGTAACCTCGCATACCCTGGAACATGTTGTAATCAGGGAATAGTTTGTGGGAAAAAAGTGATGGTGGTCTGTTGGGGCCATGACCCCGTCCTCCCATTGGTACTGGTGGGTCATTCCATTGTCCACCCATACGCCCATATGAAGGTGCCATGCCTCTGTTATTTCTTCCATCTCTGGCCCAATTTTGACCTCTGTGGCCAAAGTTGTCACGTGCCCTATTGTGGTACTGGTCCCTGCGGTTGCCATAGGAGCTGTCATAGTGACCTTCATAGGTATTGTCGGTTTCATGTTTAGCCTCACTGTAATCATAGCCAGATCTGTATGGATCACGGTCATTCATTGCAGACCTTGAATCATAGGGTTCATATGTATCATACCTACAAGAGTTGCAGAGCAAGGTGAGAATCTAGGTCATTAGTATACAGAGCACCATATTTAAGAATCCATAGTAGAAGCAGGTTATGTCAAAAATAAAAGCAAAAAAACAGAATTATTCTATATTCAGTAAAACCATAAAAAGCTGAAATCAGGAGGCTTACTCATTGTGCATTACAGTAGAAAATAAATACTGCAATTTTATACATATAAGGGCTGAATAAAAGAATAATACTCAAGTTTAATCTCAATAAATCTTCATAATAATATTTATCTGATTAAATTTATAAATATGTTTCAGCTGGGAGAGTTATGCAAATAATTATATTTTATCTATTCCTGATTCATACACCAATTTCTATGCATATTTGATGATGTTAAACAAATGAAATCCCTGGGAATACTTTTACAAAATAAGTTTTTACCAATTTATTCGATGCTGTCAAGTAATTTTTGAAAGAACCACAAATCATTAGCTATATAAAACAATATATTTCATGTATGACACCTAGTCAGTAATCTCTTCATTGTTGAAAAAACTAGAAACAACATCTAAGAAAATATTGTAATCCTTTGTGCTTCTTATAATGAATGGCTAAGACAATCTAACTTGGATATTTTTTCAACTTGAAATAGCTTAGTTACCACTATTTCATGATAACATTCCAAAAGTTCCAAAGATTCAAGTTACGTTTATTAAATTGTAATAAAGTGGCTGCATAGTCATCCAAATGTGATGACATATTTGAAGCTAAACCACTTTTATTTCTGTAGCATGTTGTTTTGAGTGCTATGGAAAAGTAAAATTAATGCTGTGTAAATAAACCAGCACTGGACACAAGCACACAAATTGTGTTTGGTATCGAGGATCTGAAAGCAAGGATATGGAAAGGAAAGAATGGCTGAGGAGGAGACTTTAAAAGCTAACTCAGAATAGAAAAGAAGGCAAAGTGAATTGGATCATCGGCCAATCTTATAATATACCAAAGTACAGCATAGTATGGCTCACCACTGCAACTTTCTGCGGTGTTTTCTTGGAAATTTATTTCAAGTATTTAGCCACAGTTTACCATTAGCCCACTAAGGTCAAATAAAAATCCCCACTCTGTATGATAAAACTGAAATCTGGAAGATGCTGAGAAGGAAATTTCACTGATTTAAGTGTGCACAAAATTGCCGCTTTAGCCATTCTCAACTTGGAAAAGTTATTTTGTTAATGTAATGCTTAGGAATCCTTATAAACCTTTCTAAGCTTTATGTGTAGGAACCATTCCAGCCTGTAAGGAATGAGTCATAAAAACAGAAACACTTATTAGAGTGTGGCATAGTTATCTGCAACAACTCTTTTTCTCAAGGCAAGAGACATTATTGGAATGAATAGAAAAAGTAACAATGTACCACAAAAACATATTTCATGCCATTTAAATTCTAAATAATTTTGTTAATTTCCCAAATATACTTTTATAGCAATGAAAAACTGCTGGGTGGAACAATACAGTCAACTATTCAGTAGCATTTTAAAACTAAAAATTATATTAAATGGCTCCACAAAACCAAAAGCTAGTTTGGAAAGCTAATGCTGTATTTATCAATATCTGTCACTTCAAAAGAAGACAATACAAAATATGTCTAATTCAGTCACTATATTTCAACTACTCAGCTCTTATTCAACAAAGGAATATGTAATTAAGAAAAAGTTGGAATATAGTAATCATTTGATTTAATGATATTTAAATATTTGTAGCTCCAGATATAAATAGTAGGTACATCCTATTTAGACCAATCTCTAGATCAGTGATGGGAAACCTATGACATGTCAAAACCACAACATTTTGGATGATGACAACTATTCTCTAAAATATGCCTTCTTATTGTGATTTTTGGAGGTTGCATGAAAATGGGGTGTGTTTTTATATGGCCTGTGGAGGTGGCGCAAGAGGTTTATGCTATTGCATGACCTCTGGAGACTCTGAAAATCACATGAAAATGGGCCGTGTTTTCAGATGCTGTAGAGGCCATGGAAGTGCCTTCTCTGAAGCCATTTCATGAATGAAGAACTTGTGCAACTTGGAGCTGCCTCAGATATCTTACAGGGGCCTATCAACAGAAAGAGAATACAGCTTGATGGCAATCGGTACATGGCACACCCTGGGGATCACACACAAAATTGGAGTTTTTTTGAATAAAAGAATTGTCTTGCTCCAAGGATGCTGTAATATGTTAGCAAAGTCAACTTAAGCGTTTTCCTAACTTTTGAAAAGGCAAGCCTAAAGGTTCACCACCACCGTTCTAGATATACATTTAAAATACAGAAGTACTGTCCAACTATTAATTCTAGTGTAAATTATCAAGTGTTTATGGAACATATATTTTAATTATTAAAATTCATATTTAAATACAAAGTACTTTATTTTAATCTATTTAAAGACTTTAATATGCAGGAATTTGAAAAGCAAAAATGTATATATTCCAAATGTATGGATTTGCTTTAAACTAACAATGTATACATTTACATTAATAATGACACATACTGTAGATTAAGGAGAGATTTTCTTGTTATATTTTTTTTTTTAGTAAAACTGATGCAAAATCCAGAGAAACTCTGCCCAATGGATGTGCTATTTCAATGGGATGTAAAAGTGCAGTCTTTGGATAGGTCTCTGTTTTTTCAGAAACTGATCAAAGTACTCAAACCTGCATTTATTTCCGAACATTTTATTACAATTCAGCTACCATATTTTCATCATTCAAATACATATTTAAGCATCTTACTTATAAAGTTCAATTAAAAACTTAGCTAAGTGTGTACTTCCTGTAAGTTTTCTGTAGTAGTATGGAGCAACGTTTAGGCAGCAGCACAAGGTTAGATCAACATGCCTTCCAGAAGCAGAAACTAGCCTGTTCTATAACTATTACTGAACCTTTGTCTCTACACTCACCTGTCTCCACCTGAGCCATAATGTCCTCCTTGCATCGTTTCAGTGTCTAGATGAGATACCATATCTAAGCGCTGGTTAAAATTTGAAATTACATCATCAGCGCTGGTGCCAGTGGATGCGTTAAAGTTCATGTCTGTATTTGAATTAGGCATTTCCCAAGAGTTTGAAGTGCCCATACCATACCCATAATTGCCAGAGTTATCCTGACCGTATCCATATCCATAATTATAATCTTCGTAACCTGAAATGAAAAAAGTTGCTGAGTTTTCTTTTTAGATTTTTAGAATGCTAAAAGGCCTATCTAATACAAGATTGGCAGCACCAAGAATATCTCTTTCATGTTACAGTGGCTACATTTAGAAAAATAAATTTCTGTATCCACTTCCAATTCAACGTATAAAATTAAATCTTACTTCTATGACAGTAACATTTGATACATGTCCTGAGAAACATTCATTCCCATCATATCTAAAACTAAGTGTTGCTAAGTCTTCATCTACAATACCTCAATTCCATCTGTAGATCAATTTTAGGACAAAGCCTTACGATACCAAAACAGATTGGGGGCCACTGCTATAGCTCATAGAGTATACCAAAATTCATTAAGAAGTTCAAAGATCAGTTACACCCAAGCAGCAATTTTACTGATTTACAGGGGATGGTGCAGTTATATAAATTTGGATTTAATCATAAATGAAAAGTCATTAAAAGATCACACATTGAATTAATAAAAATGTGACATTTTTTTTTCTGTTTAAATTAGTGATTGAGTTATCTATAAAACAAATGCTAGCATTCCATTAAAACTGTACTTACCTCTATTTGTTCCAGAATTCCAATTTCCATAACCTAAAAAGAAATTTCCAAATGAATATTTCTCAAAATGATTTTGTTTATATGTAAATTGATATGTAAATTGATAGTGCTCCATACTAAATGCCACATTGCAGTAAGCAGTAGTTTGCAACTCTTACTCTACAGTTTTAATCTCATTTATGGGTTTCTCTTTGCTAAAATCTTAAATTTGTGATTATTTCTCATATTCTGCAGTACAGTGTACAGTGAAATAGCACTGTACACCTCCCTTTCTAGATTTTACTGTAGAAATACAATGGAGTGATCTGTTGCTGAAAATTTAAAGCAATACACTAATATATATTCTCAGATTAGAAAACAATGAAATTATGTTTTTTAATAAATCAATCAATATTCTGAAAGTATAGGCAGAATTGCTTAGCATTCTCAAAGAGATTACTGGAAACAACATACATACATACATACATACATACATACATACATACATACATACATATATATATATATATATATATATATATATAGTAAAATGGGTAGATTAATACTATGGTAGTTTGATAACGTTTCCATATATTACTATCAGTATTCAGGCAAGGACAGATCTAAGGATATATATATATATATATCCTTAGATCTGTCCTTGCCTGAATACTGATAGTAATATATGGAAAATTTATCAAACTACCATAGTATTAATCTACAGTGTCACTGTATCCATTTCACAGTATACTGACAAAAAAAAAATAAGTATCATTTTTGCATCATTTATACATTTATTACTTCCTGGTAATAGTTATTTAACAATAAAGAAGAAGCAAGATAATTATTTTAACGGGAGTACCACCTTTACTGAGATATACAAAAGGTCACTAAATTACTGTCTGCCCACATGAGAATATTTAAATCTTATACCTTTATTCATAAACACATATTACCAGTTGTTGGTTATTTAAGAAAATACCTAAATACAATTTCTAAATATTCTTAACAAATCTATGCTATAGAAGTTGAGAGTAGTATCATTTCTGTAAACACATTATCAATTAAGCTCCAATAATCCCCAGTAAATCATACCTATATATCCAGACTTAAAAAGGATAAAAACCTGATTACACAAATAAAATTTACAGCAATGGTGAAAAAACCCAAGCTATGCATTAAACTATCAAATTTGAATTTATATTAAGCTAACGTTAATGGCCAGTTCAGAGAACCTCAAATCCCACCCCTGTCTGGCTCCTCTCACCCTGCCCTGTGAGGTAAGTGCAGGGCCTGTGTGGAGGCTCAGGGAGAGGGGAAAACGTGAGGTTCCAGAAGGCGGGAAATGGGCTTGTTCCAGAGCCCAGGGGAGGTAGTTTTCACCCTCCCAGAGGCTTGAGAAAAGCCTCCGGAGCCTGGGGAAGGCGAAAACACCCCCGCCGACGCCATGGTACAGAAGGACGACTAGGCCATGCCCAGCCAGCAAATGGGCAGAGAACCCGTTGCTGAAATTTTTAAGCCCACCCCTGGGTACAGCTAATCCTCAACTTATGACCATAATTGGGATTGTGAATCCAGCTTTCCCAAGGGACATTTTTTGCCAGAAATCACATGATAATAAGACACTGCAGCTAGTTGCAAATGTGTTGGTTGCCAATTGCTCCAATTGTGATCCTGTGATTACAGAGGTAGTACAATGATTTTAAGTGACTTTTTCTAAGACTGTCATAACACTGAACCATCATTAAACAAACAGTCCTAAGTCAAGGACTAGCTGTAATAAGTTGTATATTACCTAAATAACTAATTCTTAAGTACTATCCTAGAAGGAAAAAAAAAATGTCTGAAAAGTATTTTTGTAGTTAACTAAAGTGTATTACCAGAATAGCCCCATCTGCTCATTGTAGCAACAGCGCCCAACCTTTTTGGCACCAGGGACTGGTTTTGTGGATGATAATTTTTTCACAGATTGGGGGTGGGGGTGGTTCAGTTTCACTTGGTTGCTCATCCACCGCTTCATCTACAGCTGTGCGGATCTACAGCTGCCACAGACCAGTGCTGGTTCATCACCCAGGGGATTGGGGATGCTTATATTAAAACAAGTTGAATCTTAAGCTGCTATCCAGGCAATCAATGAAAAAAAATCAACATGCGATATGAGGAAGTATTAAAATGTATCATCTCATCCTGGCTCTTCTCTATTCCACATTGATATGATTGCCCAATACTGAAACAAACTTTTTTGTGCAAAATTTTTGCAATTTTATCTACAGACTACTGAAAATCTTGTGCCCGTTTGTTTTTAGCCTTCAATTGGGTTAAATTGTGCATCATAGTGCAAAAGTTTGGAATCAAAGAACTTCAAATGGGCTAACTTACAGAATGCATGCAAAATCTAGGACCAATGACTTCCACTGAGTTGAAATGTGGTAAAGTTATAGCTGCTTCAGTACTACTGTGCTGCTATGGTCAGCTGTGGCCAAATGATCATCATTTTTAATGCTTCCCATAAGGAAAGTCAATGGGAAAGCTGGCAGGAAGCTGGATTTCTCAAACCAGAAGACCAGTAATGGTGGCAGCTGCTGGAGATGAAAATGAGGGGTGCATGGGGCTCCAGAGAAGAAACAGTGCAACTAAGAGAGGAAATAAAAGGTGCACAGGAGATGCCACATGGATTCGGAAGGTGCATAGGGGAGGTATTATGTGAGTCAGGGAGGTTCCGTAGGAGTATTGGGTATTCAACTAGAAGAATTGAATTGGAAATGGGCTGGTCACATAGCAAGAACAACTGATGACAGGTGGACCAAGGCAGTCATAGAATGGATCCCACTTGATAAAAAGCATCCACGAAAGAGACCTAAAACAAGATGGATTGATCAGCATGTATTGCGGGCCCAATCGGAAAAGGAAAGTTCAGGACCATATAGGTTGAAAACATGTGGAAGAGACCTTCGTCCTGCAATGGATAGACAATAGCTAAAATGATATTATGAAGAGATGCAATTTAGCTGATAACATAAAACTTCTACATGTCTGAATGAAGACAATTTTTAGCATCTAACGATAGCTAACTGACAAAGTATTTGTAGTGTGTTTCTCATGAAATTTTATCTGCATAATCACCCTAAATCCCAACAGTTTTACTTCAGTGCCTCATATTTAATGTTAAAAAATAAAATCTCATTTCAAATTAGCCATCCTATACATATGATTGAATTGCAGCTCATGGAAGCTTATGTGTTATAGTAAAATATGTAAGCCTTAAAAGCTACTATGAGTCTACCTCATTTGTAGGGAAAAAATCTTTACTTAAGAACAAAGTAGGGTAGTTAGAATTACACAAAGGTCATTCTACACTCCACTCCAATATCAAGGTTTATTGAAGTATTTTAAATCAAAAGTGACACTAGAGTTTTAAAAATTACTTACATGGCTTGTTAACACACGTGGAGAAGTAACTTTATCACATCTAATGAACCAATTTGTTGAGCAATTATAAAGAGGATTAAGGATTCAGCCATACTCCTCTTTAGAACACATTTTAAGACTTTGGAGCACAATTGTTAAAGATTCTGTGCACAATCTGACAATGATCACTTTGGAAGAAATTGAGGCAGCATTTTTACCTAAACATAACACAGACCTCACCAAGGTATTACAGAAAAAATGTTGCACCATATGTATGAAGACGCAGAAAATATCTAAAAAAACCATAAAGATTCCAAACCTTGCACCCAGCTTTGAAATAATAATAATAATAATCTAATATTTCTAATACATATAGTTCTCAACTTACGACCACAATTGAGCCCAAAAAATCTGTTGTTAAATGAAGGTTAAGTGAATTGTGCCCTATTTACAACTTTTCTTGTCTCAGTTGTTAAGCAAATCACTGCAGTTGATAAGTGAGCAACCTGGTGGTTAAGTGAATATGGCTTCCCCATTGACTTTGCTTGTCAGATCACAAAATGTGATCACATGATCTTAGGACACACTGGATGGATGGTCATCAATATGAACCAGCTGCCAAGCCTCTGAATTTTGGTCATGTGATCATGGGTGATACTGGAAGGGTCATAACTCTGAAAAACAGTCGTAAGTTTTCAGTGCCACTGTAACTTTGAATGGTCACTAAACAAACTATTGTAAATTGAGGACTACCTGTACTGAAGGACGAGTAATGCAACAGGCCAAGCAAACCCATCTTTGTCCTATACCCATGATGGCGGACCTATGGCGTTGCCTTTGCCCTTCTTTTGCGGCTGTTTTTTGCCCTTCTTTTGAGGCCGTTTTGGCCAGCCCTATGGGCAAACTTCCCAAACTTCTGGTTTGCCCTTAGGGTGGGTTTTTCGCCCTCTGGAGGCTTCAGGGAAGCTCCTGAAACCTCCAGAGGGCCTTGGGGGAGGCTGTTTTCATCCTCCCCAGGCTCCTAGAAAGTCTCTGGAGCCTGGGGAGGATGAAAAAATAGTGCCAAAAGCAGGGAGGAGTGCTGGTCGCGCACGCATGCCTGCAGAGGGGGGAAGTGCATGCATGTGTGGCATGCCCACACACAACCCTCCTGCGCTCTCCCCCCTCCCCCCCCCGCTTTTGGCACAAGAGCCAAAAAAGGTTCGCTATCACTGTCCTATACTATAGTATTGCAACTGTGCATTGGTTGTTTGACAGACGGAACCCGAAAACAGATCCATACTGAGGGCTAAGAAGCAGAAAGCAACCCTAGCTTAGTATATGCATGTCTACCGGTCTATTTAAAAGGAACCATTGCCGACATGGGTTCTGTGCATCTTCCTTCCTCCACCTATTCATTAATTTAATTTTAACTTTATTGTCATTGCACCTCGTACAACGAAATTAAATGCCATCTTCAGTGTACATTATGCATAAAAATAAAACAAAACAAAAACACACATCCTTCACATTCCATACAAAATTGTATTGAAAGCCCGTGTTTTCAACTATTACAACTACTCGCAAGGACGGGGCGGGAGAGGGGAGGTCTAGGCGTGCAGACGACAGCCTATATACCGAGGATGCCCAGCTTCCTTTCCCTCACGCCGGCGGGCGCAGAGGATCGATAACCGCTCTTCGTTTCTCGTGCCTTCCACAAATGCGGGTGGGGGGGGGGGGAGGTTGAATCCCGGTGACTAGAATGAGGCGAGGTCCCTCACGACCCCTCCTCTCCAAATGGCCAAATCCCCCGCCTCCCCGCCCGTTTCACGGGAACGATGAACGAAAGGAGGCCGGGCAGAGGCTTCCGCTTCGACCACGGACAGTGGCGAGGAGCTCCAGTCAGCAATGCCTGAAAACGGGGTGGGGGTTGGGGGGTGGCAAGGCTCGTGTGACCGCACCCCCGGAATGTTGCCATGGGCTGGGCCTAGCCCTCCTCTCAGTCCCCTCCGCAGAGCCAAAGCCTCCCCCTCTGCTCGAGAGCCCGTCTTCTACCTACTCCCCTCACCTGAATAGCTCATGATGGCGGTGGCGAACCCGAGCGCTTCCCAACGCCGCTCCTTCCCACCCGTTACCTCCTGCGCCAGACGGCAACTGTAGCTGGCCTTAACCCCGCCTCCCGACGCTGTTCGCCCTGGTCCCTTTCCCCAGCTTCAGCCTTCCATTGGTGACTGTAACCCTCCGTCCCGCCCCTTTCCTGTTCTATTGGGCATGAGGGGCGAATAGGGTCCAAAGCCCCTCAGCTCACTCGATAAGAGAAACGTCCGTCAGATCTACTGGGTGAGCGGTAGGTAAAGAGGGATGTCAGTTTTATCCCGTCAAGCAAATGATGTCCTGACCGAGGTTATTGGGTCTAACGAAACTCTAACGGGCGAATAAACGTCGGGGGCTAATTTGCGCCCGCTGCTCTCTAGACTGCAGGCGGGCAATGAATGGTCTTTCAATGGGAGGCACCCTGAATCCTTGCGGTGGCTGGGATGAGCGCGCCTTCTATCGGAAGCTGCCCATCGGAATGTAACCCGTGGTGCCGCCCACAACACGAGTACGCACCGTAAGGGGGTGCGGTGTCCTTTTGTGTGCGGCGAGCGAGCTCCTTTCCTTTGGCTCCTGGAAGAGCCTTTGAAATGCTGGGACGTCAGTTCCCCCCGAGTCGCTTCTAACCGATGCAGTGTGTATTCAGATGACGGGGGGCGGGAGGCGGGGGGCGGGGAGCAGCCATTAAGTGTATTGCAGACCGATCGGAGGAGGTCCGCGATGACAGCCGGCGGGGATTGCGATACTGTTAGCAAGCATCCAGCGGCGTGCTTTGTGTAGGCCGGACCCATCTTGATTGGTTACTTGTGGAAGTCGTTTGAGCCGCCCCCTCGAGCAGAACACCGGCGTAATAAACTCAGGGAGGACGTCGGTCGTTAGGAGTCGAAATTGATGGCACCTCATCAGTGCAAAACAGCAATAAATAGGCTGTTTGGTAAGGGAAAAAGTTTCCACTCAAGGTACTTCGGGAATCCTAGTTCTTATGTTGGATTAAATTGAAACCATTTGAGGCAGAGGTCCTCAAACTTGGCAACTTTAAGACTTGTGGACTTCAACTCCCAGAATTCTCCAGCCAGCATTGCTGGCTGGAGAATTCTGGGAGTTGAAGTCCACAAGTCTTAAAGTTGCCAAGTTTTGAAGACATGATTTGAGGGATCCTCACATAACATTTATCCCGAGTTATATGCAAGTTGAGATTGACATTAAAACTTTTGAGTCAATTCCTGGTGACCTCGTGGACATAACCCACACATTGTTGTTTTCTTGGCAGTTATAGAACTGATTAGTCATTGTCTTCTAGGTCCAGTTTCAGGTTTGTTTTATTTCTTGTTCTACAGCACAGATCTGCAAATAGTACTTTGGAGCCAAAGAGTCTGCAAATTTGGTCTGCAAATTTTAGCCTGCTAGCTACAGTGAATATATAAAAGCATGACTGCCTGACAAGAGAAAATAACTCTTGGCAGTGAGATAACAGCTGCTACTTCCTTTTCATTAGATGGGACTCTGCAATACAGTCTATTGCAATGCAGCATCGTCCTCTAATAATGAAACACCCCTTGAAAGAGTCCAGCTAACAATCTTGCTAAATCTGAGTCAGACTGTAAAGCAGGGGCTCTGAAGTATGAGCTGACAGCCTTCAAATATTGGGTGCTTTTTAAGTCTCTGGCATTGCTTCCTATTGAGGCCCTATGTTTTCAAGTACTGCTACAGAATGACAATGAAACAAAACCCGTGGAACTGTGTGCAGGTGGGAGCATCTAGTGGGCCATGGCTGGGCTCAGATAGTTTTTATCCAATTATATTACCTGTCCCAGGATTGCAGTGTAGCACCCATCAAACACACAAAAATTGTTACTTCACTAACACATCTTCGGAGGAGGCAGACAACCAAGCCAGGACAGGGTAAGCACTAAACAACTGGACCCTGTTGCTTGTCGGTGCAATTGATGTCCAAGAACTTTGGCTGCTGTTATCCTTGTTCAAATATCTAAAGACCTGTTTATGGGTTTTCTATTGACTGTTTTGTCCCTCAGGAGGTGCTCCATTCTCCTTGAATGTCAGACTCAAGCCATTAAAAATTAGTGTTTAACCACTTAAGGAGCATGGCTTCTCTCTAGTCCAGACATGATGCAGTGTACAGACTTGGTTGTTCCACTTTTAGGTGCCATTTCTTTTATTACTAAAGGCAATCACTTATCAGGCTGCTAAAGGGTGTAGACTGCTGAAGAACCTTGTATTGTTCATTCTTTGCACTTGTTCTGTCTGGTATTGTTTTTGAGAAGTTTCTTTCAGTTTGGAGGAGATGAAACTTTGTAGCCCTACGGAAGCAGCAGAGTGAGCTCTGGAAGGCAGCAGTGGTAGAGACCATAGTTCTGAGTTGACTAGATCCATTCTAATTGGGAGATTTCATGTGGCTTAAAAAGTGCCTAGTTTTATAACAGATGGGAAAATGAACTGTTGCTGACTTTGACAGACTCTTGGAAGTTGCCTGATGAACTTTTGGAACCACTGCTTTAGAGCAATTATTAGGGTCTGTATGTAATTTATTCAGAGCTTCAGAATTTAACTATAATAATTTCTCCCTGACAAGAAACAGGGAAACCTTTCAAAGAGATCCAAACGCTTGGGACTTGGATGATAGATTAGAGTGGGTGAAGCATGTACTGTTTATGGGAATGGCTATGATTGCCCTTCCCTTTCTTGGAGGTTTAGTATTCTTCAGTGTATCCTTTCAATATCTACAACCCAGTGTTGCCATTATTCTTAGTTTTGCCCCACAGGACACTCCCACCATAGATCCCATGCAATGTCAAATGTTAACTGTTCACTTGCTTGATTAATTAAAGGGTGATTTAACAAATTAATACTTTGAGAAACAAATAGGGAATGTATTGCCTGGAATTAGCATTTTAATAAAGGTGATATTAAGCACTTTAGCATAGCATCGTCTTCTTTTGAACTTTAGGAAACCATGTTTTTTTCTTTGAGCCAAAATTTTCCCTGGGTGGGAAGAGATGCAACATATTTTAAGGGTGTCTATTTGTTTTTCATTTCTAACCAATGGCTTTTATAGTTTGATTAATGCTGATGTATGAAACATATGTGTCATTTGTTTCTGTACCAAATATAAAGATTTGACTTCCCCCACTTAGTGTGGTTTGTTTGAGGGGGTGGTGGTGATACATAAACCATTTTTCAAAGACATTGAATATTTCTCAAATTCAGAAACTAGGTTCTTTCCTGTTCCATGACAACCTTATGGGCAATAAATACACCTTGGGAGACTCCTGGATCTGAATCTAATTTCAAACAATCTCACCTTCTTGAGGATTACTGGCTGGTGGATGGAGATATTAGGATTTGTATTTTAATAAATTTGAGAGAATGTAAACTTTTATTATATTTAATTAGAATGTTTATAGCCTATGCAATGTTTATACATGCATTATAGAAGTAACTGCTGCAAGTCAATGCAACTGATTTTACATTAAGATATAAGCACACAACCTGCGTAGGATCATGGTAAAATTCTCACAGATTCTCAGATTCTTCTGAATTTCAGAAACAATGGACAGCTAAGTCAATTCATGTGATTTGTATTTTTCTTTTGAAAAGCTTGAATAGCATTTTTCAATATTACAGAAATATAATTTTGTCTGTTTCCTCCTATCCGATTCCCATTCCAAAAGAAGGAATCCAGCTAGACCTCTGCCCCAATCAGCTGGCAGTCAGAAAGGAAAGGGTTTTGGGAAGCTTGTTCTGGAGCTGCCACGTTTGCATGCAAGGAACTGGCTTCTTCAAAACCTAGCAAGAACGAGGACAGGCCTGCAGTCTCCCAACTGCCAGATAATTGGGGCAGAAAGCTTCAGAAGCAGCTGCCATTTCTGCAAGGAATTGTTGCCGCACTGAAAATAGTGGCCACTTCTAGGTGGCAGCCATGTGGTCCAGGGATGGACATGAGGTTCACAGATCTTCAAAAGGTAAGTGTGCAATGAGGAAGGGAAGGGAGGGAGGGGAGCAGCGCCAAGATATGTGGGTACACAGTGGGGTGGGATGTTGAGAGAGAGGTGGTGTGTATGTGTTGCAATATTTCTGTGGTCAATCATAAGGGCAAATGATTTTTGAGGGCATTGCAGTGACCATAAATTCAAAACACGGTTATAAGTAGTTTTTGGAGTCTCTCATAACTTTGAATGGCCAGTTGTATCTTGAATTTAAGTGATCAGTTATATCTTGAGGACTACCTTTATGATATTGCATGCATATTATAGAGGAGGAGGGCTTGCATCTTGATTTGTTTACTATTTTTCTGGTTATGGCCAATGTTCCCTCTAAGCTGCGTGGCGGCGCAGCCGCACACGTGACAAGAAAACGCAGCGCTGCAGTTTCCAACTGCCGCGCAGTGATTTTTAATGTCACAGCATGATATACATTTGATGGAATCTGCTTGCGTCACGCTGTGCCTCGTCTCTGCTGGTCGGGTCTCCTTGATGAGCTCTGAACCGAACCCGGGGCCAATCGTGGGGATGCAGCCAGCTCCGAGGCTGCCTAGTTGGGGAAACTTTTATATAGAGGTGTGCACCAGTTCCACTCCCCAGGACGGGAGCCCGAATCACAAACTCTTTCGCCAGGCAAAAAGCGCTGGGAGGGATTTGTACCTACTCCAGCCTCCTCCTCCCCCAAAATGACCAATACCTGGGGACCCAGGCAGCGGTGGCGGCTGGTGCTGCAAGCCCACGTGCCACCCCAGATTGCAAACACCCTTGGCGCGCTTCCCTGGGAACGAGGCCCCTCGAAGACTTCGGAGGGCCGGCTGTACAGAGAACGCAGCTCCTGGACAGCTAGGAATCAACCTGGGGGGTGGGGGTGGAAGCGGACTTTTTGGGGGGGGGAAGGTTCAGAAATGGCTCAGTTTCTTCCAATTCAGGTGGCTGTGAGCACAGCCTCCATGAGTCCCATGTGTCTTAGGGAAAGCGCTGCCCTTCAGAGCCCTCCTGCATTCAGAGGGAGTTACTCCCACATAAAGTATGCACATTTCTCGCTGCTCCCCCGGCGGAAAGTGCAGAGGAGCTCGTTGGGACTTACTTCTGAGTAAACCGGAGGAAAGATCAGGCACCATGGCGGTTGCCTCCCCCTTTATAATCGGCGCCTGCGGAGGATTATAAACCCATGTTCCAAATCTGAAATGGGGAGGGCGGGAAGAGAGAGATCAGGAAAACTGCCTCGCTGATGCTCCAACACTGCACTCCCCGCGATGGCTTTAAACGCCCACCCCGTAACCCACAACCTTCTCTTTCTCAAGCCCCATTTGGAAGCTTTTCCGCGCCCAGATTTTGTGGTTTTTTTTTAAAGTACAGTTAAGCCATCCCTCGGATGCTCAGGCATGAAAATGTGCCGCTCAAACACTATACTTTTCCGCGCACACTGAAAAAAAAATAGAGGGAACATTGGTTATGACCACACTGATGTTAATGATTTTCACTATTCAATTTGCAATTGAACTGAAATCAACAATTAACTTTGCAAAGGAATGTATTCAGCTCACCTAAGTGGTTATGCTGCCTTGTTATTGTAGCTTTCTGTTTTGCGGAGGAAAAAAAATTATTGACATGGAAACTGATTTTCGATTCCAAAGAAACAACTGAAGTAATATTTTAACTATCAAAGGAAAGTACATGGATTAATATTTTAATTATCAAAGGGGGGAAACTTACATCTCAAAATAAATGTCCTTGTGATAAAAATGAGCTTACTGACACTACTGGTCCCTTAATTATGCAAGACTTTAATTATCTTTTTGATTGCCCTAATAAATTTAGTTTACAATCTCCTAAGCCACATTAGTTGTGAAAATATCTTGGATAACGAACAACATTTTTCAAAAGCTTAGTTTTTTTCATCAAGAGAAAGGCAGAATGAGAAAGCACATAATGCTTCAATATATGCTAGGTGGTAAGATCTAGGACTTTTTCAAGAACTTGTTTCCATATTCACTCTTGGAATTTCCTCTACATAAACTCCATGTTACTTTTCTTTTTTCTTTTGTAATCTTTCATATGTTTCTACAAAGACTCAAAAAGCACACATTCAGATTCTCCATTTTGTTTCCAGAACAGAAGTTTAATCTAATATACATATTCCTAGGTACAATAATAACCAGAATATGCCTATTGAAAAAGTTAAAAGGTAATTTCTCTTCTAGCTTTGATAGCTTGAGTTCCAAATAAAAAGAAACGCTCATTATTTCTACACAAAACTAGAGTTTAAAAAGTTGAGGTTCAATGAAGAGAAAGAAGATGGCAACAGTAATCGAAAACAGGAAAGCAGAAATTCCAGTAGGACTTACTGTTGCTGATCCGGGAACTGCACCAAGTGCCTGTTAGAAAGGAAGCAACACATAAAGCCCTTCTAACAAGAAGTTCAGAAGGCTGTGCTGCAAGTTCTTCAGTCGCTCCTGGATATAATTTATTAATTCAGAACTGGCCAGAAAGACATGTCATCTTTAGGCAGAGGTCAATCATTAGCCCAAGGCTTAAGATAAAAGAGAATCTTACCCCTCTACCAAAATCAAACTGCCATAGTATTGCAGAGTAGGATTGCCTACATATAAAATTCCACAGGAAACAAGGATAACCAACTGACATTAGGAAGTAAGGAAGAGGCAAACGTATATGGTCAAGGAGTTCTTGATTTTCCCTATAACGTACTGGGACGGAGAACCCCATTACACACAATTAGAGGATGTGAACATGCACAACAGGATCCAACGTCCACAGAAACTAAAGACTTGTCACCTAAGGAATCAAACATATATTAAGGTCACATATAGAATCAATAGCTTTCCCCACACAGCAAATTAGCTCTGCTTCTACCCTCCCAGTTTATGTTTGGGCTCAAAATGACCCCCCATGTTCACAACTTTCACTAAAACCTCATATTCATAACTCTCACCAAAACATCTTCTACAGCATGAACTGCAACAGAGCAAGTGCATGTTTTCTCTTTGTAAGGAGAGTGTGTCTTTGGAAAAACTTGCATTTACTGGAAGGTTAAGGACAATTCTTTTTTGCTTTTTTTTTAAAAACATCCTCCCTCTGTGCAGACAGAACACACACAAGAAGCTCTAGTGTGGAATGCCACTGCTGTCAATAAGGACATCTCCCAAAAAAACCCAACATGGTTTTATTTAGTGCTCAACATCTGGACTCTTCTCTTAGCCTCTTAAAGTCCAAAATAAGTCTACAAATACCTAGACTCTGTAGCGAAACTATAGAACCCAGAAAAACAAACATTGTGTTCACCCCTATTTGTTCAACATTATTCTTGTACATTTGGAAATGTAAGGCAGAAAGCCTGGAATGCTGGTGTTTCCTAAGAGCTTTGCTATTGGGCTTCAGCTACAGGTGGTGCTGCTGCAGGCATATCAGTCCCACTTCTCAACGGATCAGCCTTGGAGAAGTTAGTCTCCAAAATGTGGCGCTGAAGATGGCGCACCCACTCCTCTTGGATGGAGAGGGGTCCTTGGAACTCCACTTCACAAAATCTGCAGAAAGAACATAAGGTCTATTGGTGTCGGTCTGAATGCGAAAGAGTGAAACTTTATATATATACAAAAAATCAATTGAGATTCCCAATTTATGTCTTTGTTTCTAAATAAGTTTCAAAAAAGAAAAAATGTCTGAGGTCACACAGATGCATGGTGTAGCCACAGATACTCCCATGATTAATATTGTGAATTCAGGAATTAATACAATAGAAGAATGAGACAAACCTGCACTTTAGCGTGTAGATGTTGCCCACAAATTTCACCAAGGAAGTCTGTGGTGGCCTAGGAACCAAAGAGGGCACTGGTCTTACTCTGGGGGCTGGTTGGCGGACCTCTTCAGCCCTCTGTTGTAAGTCAGTGGATTCATTTTCTCTATGTAGAGGAGCCTCAATGGGCTTAGCCTGCCTCCGTTCAAACTCTAACAAAGAGAAAGATTCAGTTCAGAAAGTGTGATGGAATATAGTAAATCAATTGCAGCTAAGATAGAGGTTGAATAAAAATGACTTTTTGAATATTAAATGTGTTTAGGAAAGTCAGTGTTGGAAAGGGGGATACGAAAATGAAGGGAGTCTGAAAGTCAGGTCAGATTTTTCTAAACAACTCTGCCCATTTCGGAATACAACATTATCTGAACTTTTAACCTAACAGTCTCTTAATTAACCTTACGTGAGTCTTTTGCTGGAACTACTCAAACCATTTGAACCATCAGGCACAGGCAGGGAGGCATTTACAAACTATGAGCACTCAAATCTCTGCCGGTATACCCACCACCCCACAAGGAAGCTAGTGCCTCCTCTACCAAGGCCTTTCTCTCCAGCAAGTTTTGCAATGTATCTTCTGCTGGCAATCTAAGAGCAACGACTCACTGTTGATGTTATGCTGATGATGCTCTTCCACCTTTACAAGCGACAAAGGAGATGTGATTGCAGGTCGCTCACTGCTGCCACAACCATCCACAGCTTTACTGTGCTCGTTTAGCATCATCTCCCCACTTAGGCTTCTGCTCATCAGTGAAGGACTGCCTGCCTGCAGGCTCAGAGCAACTCTCTTCCCAGAGGGATCACCATCACGCAGGTGAGCAGCATTGCGGAACTTCTTTGCAAAGGGCCGGCCACCTTGGATGTAGCTGCGATAGGCTCCAGCTTTCTGGGGGCGATGCTTGATCCACTCACTTAAAGTCTCAATTGGGGATCCGTTCACACACCATTCAGTTACTCCAAACTGTCTGAGATGTGCCCGAGCATGGCTGGCTAGTGCTTTGCGGTTCTCAAAGTAGAGGCCACAGAGTTCACAGCAGGCTTCACTGGCTGGAAGCAGAAAAGGCAGGGAGCTAGACTGAGCAAAATCCTCAATAAAGGACTTAATCAGCAGTTCAGAATTTGAATGATATCCTTACCTGTTCCATTTCATGATTTCCATATCTCCCTAAATATCACTCAGGACTAAGGCTTTTGAAAAGTTTATTTGAAATCCCTATCTCTGACTCTTAACTTCCTACTTACAAGCTAAGTAAACTCACTATTCTTTGTAAGAAAATAGTTATGCTGCAAATACTTTTGGCCACTTTGAGGGCATGGAGCTATGGTTGAAATACAGTAGTTTATTTATTTGTTTGCTTAATACTCACTTCTGCAAATGATGAAACTTCTTTACCAACCATGGTGAGAGGGTGGGAGAATTAAACATACAGAAAGGAAGAAAGATATGCTCACAATTATACACCTTAAAACTAGCCCAATAGATAATGCTTTGCACTAAAGAGCTTATACAAACAGCTAAGTATACTACTACTACAGGCTTGAAGTTGTTATATAACAAAATAAAATACCCAGAGGTATTTATGCCTTTGTTGCCTGGCTTACTATTTAATCATCCCATCTTTTTCACTCCACCAAGTCAGAAAGCAAAATTCAATTTCACAAAGAAAAGCGCTGTCACAGACTTCCAAATTTTATCTGAATCCCACTCAAATCCCCTCCCTGTACCTCGATAGCACTTACATGTATGAGTGGGCTTTTCATGCAAGAGCTTGGCTTTGAATGGTAATTCAGTTTGGATATAGGTTTTATGCTTCATTTCATGGCCACCCAGTCGTTCATCTGATAGTGGCCGTTTAGCAGAGAGTGGTGCCAGGAATCCCTCCTGTGACTTGAGTAGTGACAAGGACATATCCCGACCAAGATTTGGTTTTCCAGTCTTTCCGCCCAGTGGAGACAATGTCATGGGCTGCAGAATTTTTCCAGGTGATTTAGGATCATCGTCTCCCATAGCTGTGGGAAGCTCAATGCTCATTGTGTTTGGCTCCTTCTTTATCAAGCACGGCTTGTTCTTTTTCTTTATGATTTCACGTAGTGTATCAATGGGAGATCCATTAACTGACCATTCAGTTACACCCATCTGACGTAAGTGAGACCTGGCATGGCTGGACAGCCCCTTCCGGTTCTCAAAAAACTCGCCACAAAATTCACAACGAATTTCCCGGACAGGGTCTGCACGAGCAGCTTAGATAAAGACACACAGAAAATGTTTAACAAACGAGGAAATAGCAGTAAACCAAACCTCTCCAAACACTCTTATTTATTTCTATGCTGTAGTCACATAAGGGTGGGAAGATCTAACCTTGTCTATATGTCTATATTTATGCTTCAACCATTTGCAACTCGTAGGATAGCTGTCCTCCAATATTGCCAACTTTTAGATCTGAGGATCAGAATTATCAGCAAGTGATATGCTGATTGGAGAATTCTAATATTTATAGGCATCAGGAGTTGCCTCAGTTTGGGGAATAGCTACTCTAGAATGATTGGGTGTTTGGACCTGTATTTTGCCTATTACTAAATGTTTTAAACATTATCAAGAAACTGTCAAAAAACAAAATGATCCTTTTCCACAGTATAAAATACATTTGCATACAAAGATAAAATTGTCAAAACGGCATGCAGGCTCGTTATCCAAAATTCACTGTTTAATAAAACAAAAATGAAAAAATGAAAAAGCTTATGACATTTGGTTCCACTCAGACATGCGTCACACAACTAGGCATCCAATACCCATGACTAACACTTACAGAGGTTGAGTGGAGACATCTCCTCCCGTGGTGACCAGGCTCTGTCAGACAGATGCGATTCATTATGAAGTCCCCCAGAGATCATTTCCCGCTTGATTTCCATTCGTAATTGGTCTTGCTTCAATTTCTTATGCAAAGAAGAAGGAAGCCCAGAGAATATTTTTCTAGCAGTTGGGGGAGGCGAAGAGGTAGGCGAGTGCCCCATAGGGCTCCCTGGCTGCTGTGCCTTCTTAGAGATCCCAGGCATGTGGCTTTCTCCTGGGCTACAGGGTTCCAGAGAGCCTCCAAGAACAGACTGGGTAATTGACTTCTGACTATGTGCTGGGGAACTCGAGGTACTGGTCCGAGGTTGAGCTCGCCTTTTCAGAATTTCTCGGAGTGTGTCAATTGGAGAACCGTTCACATACCATTCAGTTACCCCCATTTGACGTAGATGGGATCTGGCATGGCTGGAGAGCCCTTTGCGATTCTCAAAATATTCCCCACAGAATTCGCATCTGATGTCCCGCACAGGTTCTGCACCAGAAGCTGAGAATAAAAGAAAGAAAGAACCACCAATAAATTAATGTGACTGAAAAAAATGAGCAGGAAAAAGCAGGAGGATGTGGGCACCAACTATGTATTCCCATCCAATGTGGAGTACGAAGCAGATGTATAGTGCAAGGGTTTTTTCACAAGCAAAGCTGGTCTTTCAGTAAATTTGGCCAAAAAAATTAAACACCAATAATTCCAACAAAATACCATGAAATCTAGGATAGATATGGTTAAAGCAAGGGTCCCTATTAATATGGACAAAGAACTGAGAACAGCAGAAAATGTCCAATTAAAAAAGGGTGAATACAGCTGATACAAGATAATGTCTAATGTGAAAGCGTAACACAGTTGTACAGTTTCCTTCTAATCCAACTTCATTCACCTTTTGAGAGAAGAAGTTCAGGCATTTCCATGGCAGTTATCACAGTCATTGTTAAAATACAAAAGCCCCCCGTCTAGATTAAGCACACTGACTTATTGTACACTTGATCAGATAATCCCAAAGTATAAATTAATAATTATATTTTCCATCCCATCATTCAATGTCTACATAAGTCTCCCTGTCAAAGAACTCACCCCCAGAAAGCTTGGGGGAAACCAAGTGTCCTTTATTTGCTCCCATGCAGTTGTCTTTAATACAGAACCATCAAAGCAAAGAGGTGCCATTAAATATGCCATATGCCATTAAATATGGAATGCTTGTGGCTATCAAACAATTGTTAATCACCAGTAGGAAGCTACCCTTTGACTGGTTTTATCTATTTACATTAAGGGAGGAAAACAGCTATGATCTTAATCACCTTGAAGTTACTCTCCTTCATCTTTGATATGGGATGGTTAAAGCATTAGTTAAAGTCCTGGTATAAATGGCAAAAGAAACAATCTTCATCCTAGTTCTCTAAAAGCTAATCTCTTATGTGTCAAAGAGAAACATATTGGTAGTCAATATCCTGTTGAGATTGAATACAGCCAGTGAGAGCCCTACAAAATGGAGAAGTCAGAAACCAATCCAGGGCCACAAAAAGGCTCAGGCTGCAAAAGAAAAAAAAAATTAAATAGCAAAAATAAAATAAAAAAATCTTCCCTTTCCATAAGGAACAAACTATGTGGAGTCCACACTTGTCTTTTGATATTTCTAAGTGCATAGAAACCAAGCATATTGCTGGGTCCTATCTGGGTCAAGGATTAGTTATCTATTCGGATCAAATGCCCAGAGAAGGAATGGGTAACTTCAGCATATATGCAAAGGCAGCTGGGAAAGCTTTAATATAGCACTCAGAAAAAGCTTTGAAGAGAAAGCGCAATGGAGAATGCAAGCCCAAAAATATGTTTCTCCACCCCATTATTGGTTAAATAAGACATAAGGCAGGTAATGACAAGAGGTCTGCATTTCTAAGTGCACAGCTCCATGTCACATAAATGGGGAGAGGGGGAAGGGACAATAGCCAGTGTTGATAGAACCTACAGAGATTGAGTGGAGCCATCTCAGCATCTGATGCCCAGTACGCACTGGAAGAAAGACCCTGTTTCCTTTGTAGACTGGCCACAAGTGACAGCCTGTGCCCATGTGGCTTCAGCTTCTTGGATGGTGGAAGGGAGTGAGGTGAGAGTATAGATGGCTGTTTGCCCAAAGGCCTTGGTGAGTGTGCTTGTTTCATGCCTGTGGTAGGTGTTGCTGTAGCTGTGCTCTTTGGGCTGTGTCCATCAGAACTCCCAATCTCCCCTAATGAGTCTCTCTCGCTATGGATGAGAGAGGAAAGACGGCCTTTGAAGTCTTCATTTTTGATGAGATCATTTAAAACATCAATAGGAGATCCTTTAGCATCTGGATTGCTCACTCCCAGGTGTCTCAGGTGGGCTCTAGCGTGACTTGACAGCCCTTTTCTGGTTTCAAACCAAGCACCACATAATTGGCAGTCAATTTCTCTGCCCGAGTCACTATCTACAGCTGCGGAAAAAGAAAACATTGATCACAAGACATACGATTACAGAAATAATGTGTCTCAAGCACCTTTTAAAATCTGAAGAGGACTTTTCCCTAAAGGACTCGTTTCTTAGAAAGGGTATGTTAAAAAAATATTTATCTATAGGAATAATTGATATACAACGCCAAAGAAGAGGCTTGTTATTCACCATAGCACAGCTGCAGATTTAATAGTTAAAACAGACAATTTTGCAGAAGAGATATTTAACATTTCCTTTCACTGACCCAGGTCAATTTTTCCAACGAAATTCTCTTTTTTGATGCATAGGCTTGTTCTATCTCAGCTTAAACCAACAGATGTTTAAGTATGGGTAATTTTTGAGAATGGAATAATAAAAAGTTAGTTATAATATCAGATTTCCAAATATCAATTGATGTCAGAAAAATCAGATAGCAGAGAGAACTATTTGTATTTGCCTAATATTTCATGACTTGAAGCTCTTTACCAATATAGTCAGCTCAGCTAAATGACATTCAACTGATTGGAATTCTTCCCATAAGAACTCATTTCTCCCATCAGTCCAGTTACTAGAAACTTTTTCATTTAATAAGCTTTTATTTTGACTTCAAAATAAGATGAGAATGACACTGACATACCTCTTTCAGTGCTATGCCTTTTATGAATTACAAAATATCAAATTGACAGGAGTTGTTAGTTGGATTTTGCAGAACTAATATTTTAAGAACTTATTTTAATTAATTACATTTGTGCCTTTGACAAATGTACATGAATGTTCAGAAAAGCTATATAAGCCATAACGAAAATGACAAGTTAGTTTAAAAATCGTCTATGGGGTGTGTAAGACAAAATAATATTCGAAATTTCCTCATCTAAAATAAAGACAGCATAGGTTTCTAGAACATAAAGTATCTAGGCAAGACATCCCTTTAGAGATGAGTAATAGCTCAGAGCAGGATTGGAAAATTAAAGTTCCTTGGCAACCTCTTAAGTGTTATAACTGATGCAGAATTGCACAATATTTAAGAATTGTAGTGCATATGTTAAAGTTAAACTATTACATTGTGAACAGTGTGTCTGCCCTAAATTCATTATAAAAAGCAACAAACAGTACTTGGATACATTATGTAATTTTTAGTCAGTGAAACTAGTATGGCATTCAATGATGGGATGAACATATCAGGTTGAAATACATTTTACATAAAAGTAATGCTGTGGACTGCTGATACAACAATGAAAATTACCACAATAGAAGCCTTATCCACTTCCTACAAGAAAAAAAAATTCTCTTAGAATCCTTGCTCAAACCCATCAGACAATTGCTCTTTCTTTATAATTCTACTTACCTCAGCCTATATGCAAAACTAAATGAAACTCACTGTAACCAACCAGCAACAATTAGTGAAGAGCTGAAAAAGGCTATATCAATAGCACAGACACTAAAAACTCTCCAATGCAAAATAACATCAAAGAAGGATAGTGGATGGTTTACACTGTTTCTACAGATTTCACCGAAAGGCTGAACAGACCTAGCCCTGAATAGTGAAGCCACAATTATATGCTAAATTAGTTTCAGATCAGAGAAGTTCCATAATGAGTCACAAGTCCACAAAACTTAAAATAAATCCCAAGAAATACAGCAAAAAGGAAAAATGTGCATATAATACGGGGAGGGCTGTTGTGTAAAATAAATAGAAAAAATTCTTCAGTCAGAAAACTAGTAATACCAGCAGCACTAAAGTACTATCTTGTATTCTATAATTATTAGGTATTTTAATGATTATTTCTTCCCAGTAGTCTAAGAATGTAATACATTTTTTTTCAAAGGTAAAGTAACTTTGTTCAAGATTTTAGAAGGAAGCAGATGGTGTTCATAGCTGCTGGCCCTTTAATGGAGAAATATTGTTGAGTTCCAACCATAAATACACATGATCTCTAGGCACAATTTTTTAAAAAACCACACACAAAAGCTTTGTAGCACAACCTGGAATTGTGTAAGTATGATCAACCCTCCTAGGGATAAGCTGGACAAAGAGACTGCTAAATTACACAGAATTGCCTCTTTTGCTGAGATGAAATATTTAGGGATTTTTTTAAAAAGCAAGACCCACATACTCCAAGAAAAACATTCCATCTAATCGAACCATAATTCAGTAGTTCTTTTAGAACAGAAATCTTTGCACCAGATCAAATGCATCCTATTTGTCTTATTCACACATAGGGTGCATGTCACAATACTATAATGTACACAAGTTGCGATGTCTGTGACTGGAGTAACCCAAGTAAAGCCAAAAGTGGTAAAATGTGTCTCCTAAGTGGGCCATCCTGCAGGGGTTCACACTACAAGATAATGTGGAAGTCAAGAGCTCCCTGCAGTAGCAACCTGCAAAGCCAGCTCTCCTATTTGCAAGCAGCATCAGGATCAAACAGACTCACTTAGATTTAAAGGGCCTTCTTCCTCCAGTTGTGACCACTGTGTTTTAGGTGGACTCTGCAGAGGGCCCAACGGTAGCTTGGGGCTTTTGTCTTCAGGGTTCTTTTGTGGAGGAGAACCAGGCAGAGCAGATGCCATTTTCTTGAGTATGGGAGATCCTGGTTGGGAAACATTCTTGGGGGTGAAACCTGGAGGGGATTTGACTGCTTTGTTTACAGGTGGCTCTTGTGACCTTTCCGAAGCTTTGTCGAGAGGCAGCAGCAGTGTGGGCCGTGAGGACCCTGCAGACCTTTCTTTGGGAGAGGCAGATTTTTTGCTAAGACTTGGAGAGACGGGGCTGCTGTCCATTTTTCCTTTCTGTTTCATCAGTTCATAAAGTAAGTCGATGGGAGCTCCACTGCTCTCAGACTCAGCCACACCAAGCTGCCGTAAGTGAGAACGTGCATGGCTGGACAGGCCCTTGCGGGTCTCGAAGCAGGTGCCACAGACCTCACATTTCGTGAGGTTTGGTGCTGGAAAGAGGAGAGTGACTTATTGAGACAATGTTAAGCTTAGCCCTAGACTATCTTTGCTACTACTCAGTAGACCCGAAATGTATTTATGTTATCCTGTTTGGGACCCTTCTCCATAAAACAGCCAGACTTAGCTGAAGAAAATGATTTCTGAAGTCTATTTTGCAACAGATAAATTTGCTAAATGATAAGTGGTGGTTGCAAATTTCTTCAGCAAAAATCAAATCAAGATTAACTTCTCATCCATCGTGTAGCCATCACTCTGAAACATGTTCGCACATAAACTGGTGTCAGCTGCCTTGCCATAACTACATCCTAAAAATCACAAAGGATCAATTCCCCACTCTGCCTAACAATCTTAACACAACACTAACTCTTACTATACTTTCATAACATATTGCAAATGTAGTTTCTCATCTGTTGCTAGACAAACAGCAGTAAATAGAACTCCATTATATCAAGCTGCAGTTGGGAGAGATGAAAATAGGTTCTTCCTCACGTGTCAATAGTATTCCATCTAATCTACTGAGGGATCAAATCTATCAGTCTCTTCTTCTCCTGGACCTTTCCTTTCAAACTGCCCATCATAACAATATGATATAATTTTAAGAATTGGTGCTCAAAACTAATTATCCCCGTTCCTTTTGTGTTTTAATATATAAGCTTTTGGAAGGGAAATGTCTTGTTTTTATTTATATTTTAAGTTACTCTTTAACTGTTTTCAACTGAAGAGCAAAGCAAAATATTTTAAAGAAATATAGCTATTGATTAGCTATGTTAAATAAAATAAAAAAGACTTGCCTATGTCTCAATCTTGTCTATGTACCTTGTCTATGTTTCAGAAATATACGAATGAATATACAAATCAATATTTAAGATTCCTGCAAAATAAAACTTCATACAATCATGAAAAAAACTTCAAGAATCCTCAAGTTATATTTTAATCTGGAAGCATTGTGACCTACAATGTGATCTGAGTCTTATCTAGTTCCTATTAATTGATAGATATTCTGGCTAAACAAACAACACATATCTCCATTGAACACACTGAATCAACACTCACTCTCTCTAGATTTAATAACTGGTTGTACTTCCTATAATATCAATGACTTCAACAAAAAGTTTCCTGTATCTGTTGATGAGTCCTACATATCAGTTTTGAAGTATTCCACCAGCTTCTTTTTACAGAGCTACTTAAATTCATTGTAATGTTGTTTTGCTTCATATATGAAGTTGTTTTGCCTACAAGATTCAATTAGGGTCAGGGTCTAGGCCCAGTCATTCCAATATAAAATGTCTTCTCCTTCCGCCACTCCCAAGTAGATTTCTTGGTTGCTTAGGGTTATCCCGTTTCATGATCTGCATTTGTTTAAATTTCAGCTCAAAGATAAATATCCGAAAATTTTCTTTGTAGAATTTGCTGACACAATCCAGAATCTACTGTTCCATCAATGAATGCCAGACTTTCAGATTCTGAAGCTGCAAAGAAGCTGCAAATGATTATCTGGCTACCATAATTATAGCTGGGACAGGTTTCTTTGTTGGAATGCAGTTTTCTTCCTTCCAGATGTAATACTTCTCATGTGTGGCAAACATTTCCACTGTAGTCTCATTTGTGTAAACACTTGTTCATTGTTTTTTATTATGATGGACTCAGAAACGCTGATAAGAGACAATGCAAGAATGGCTCATAGATCCTTTGTTATTACTTCTTTGTAGTTTCCCATAGCATTGCATACTTTGTTTTCAGGGTAATTTCTGCTGGACCACTCCTGAGAATAACAATAATGATACTAGAGTACATTTTTTCAATCTGTATGCTATCTCCCTGGTCATGCTCTGACAGAGGCCAATAACTTTGGCAATGATTTCAATACCATTTTCATCCACAAAGTCATCACCAACCCCTTTTCCAAAGTCTGTAGAACTCTTGATCAGAACATGATTTATTTTCACAAACCTGGAGCAGATTCCAGTTGTGTGAACTCTCCTTTTTATAGAGAACACCTTAGACTCATATTTGATTGTTAACTTATTTGTAGAAGCCTGATATATTGACTGGAACATCTAATTCAATTTACCACTTAAGAAGGTGGTAATCCTAAAACTAAAATTTACTTTTCTAAGAAAAAAACATAAATATTGATTCAACGTGTTCAGTAAAGATGTGGCACAGTGCACTGTTCTAGTATTGTTCATTTAGCCAGTAGTGCAGCATTGGATAATTCTACAGACATCTTCTATTATCATACTACATCTCTGTACATACAAAAAGATTTGTGGCTACTCTTTATAACAATGAGAAAATATTTTGAGTCTCATTAAGTATCTACGCATATTATGGTCAGCAATTCATATCTGAAAAAGGATACTTCAGTTAGATGAATGGTAATTCTCGTAATGAACAAACAATCTATTAATTTCACATACAATTTTAAATTATTTTTAAAATGCATGAAAATACATAGAACAGCATTTCTCAGCTCTTTCCTTTAAGTAGGCTACTAACATTAGCAGCAGCAGCATTTAAAGATTACAACTGACTCACCCAAACATCATCTATGGTATTCCAAAATTAAATTAAAAATTACATTTTAAAAAATTAAAAGATCCAATATATGTAAGGTTGCTAAATCTTACTTGCAAAATTTGAGGTGGGTTTCATAATCTCCTGAAATTTGTTTTTCTTTTGATATTCAGATGAAGGGTCACCTGAAGTAACTTTACAGACCATTAGAATAAAAGCATTAGTAGAACTATTTTACTATTCTACACATAAACATTTTTAAGTGTTTTATAGATTTATTTCTGTAATATTTTATCTAGATAAATAAAAAAATAATCATGAAAATTCCATATTGGACAATAAAATGTATAATTAATATTCACTCTACACATCTTTTATACAAGTTATAAGTGATCCAATATGTATTAAAAGTAAGCTGAGGCACAGAGAATTTCTCCATCATGGATATGACACGAGGTTCAGTAGCAACTGTGAGAGAAGGTAGACTCACATTTGGCATCCTGGGAGTCTGCCTTGTTGCTTGAAGATTCAGGAGAGAGTGAGGTTCCTATTCGGTTTGGAATCTGATCTAGTGACCCAGCCAGAGAATTCTTCTTCTGGAGGAGTGGGGAGCTCATCGCTGAGGTAATCATCTCCTCTTCTTCCTCAGAAACCATAACTATCAAACAACAGAAGGGGATATAGGGATTGAATTGAAAACTGTAGATTAGGAGTGTGATTACATTAAGTAGTATATAGGCTATTCACTACTTGACCAGGTTAGTTAAGAAAAAATCTTTTTCCTGATGGACATAAACTATACTAAGCTAACAATGTAACCCTATGTTTGGAATTAAGTTCCATAAAGATCAATTAGATTTACATCTAATTGCTGCATATGTATTTTATTAGAAATAAATGGAACATTAAAATAGGATATTCATAATGCAATCCTTAGTTTTCTTCAATATACATATAGGACATTCAAAGGCTTTTAAAAATCAAAATATGAAAAATAAAATCAGATATGTACAAATATTACAAATCAGATTAGTCCATTATACAGAAATATAACAGCCAACTAAATTTAAAAATTTGAAACATTCAAATCCAAAGGAACAAAATAAAAATACTAGAGATAATTAAATAAAAATTTTCTATAGGTAAATAAAAAAGAAACTGTTTCCTTGGGTAGGAAGTCATAAAATATTTTGAATCAATATTCACTGGATGAACTAAACAAATTTATGAAAGATAATATAACATCTGAAATCCTCGCTTAGATGCCAGTTTTAATTTCGTAAAACTTATTCCTGCTTATACATATGAACATAAAAAAGCCCTGTGAGATCAGGCTCGAGGCTCACCTTGTACAGCATGCTCTGACACATAAATGACCAATTTGATTCATTTCTCATTCTGGAGAATGATAGTCTCCTTCTACTACCTTATTCCCAGCAATTAGTTTATAAAGAATGCTACCTACAGCCAAGGGAGTGGTTAAATGCTATTAGCATTAATATTCATTTATTCTGTTTGTTCAATCCCCTTTTAAATCCAACTATATTGGTTGCCCATTCTACACCTACTGACAGTGATTAATTATGTTGTGTCTGAAAAAGTATTTCCTTCTATGGTCCAGAATCTCTTTGGATTAGTTTCCTCACTCAGCGGCATCTACAATTCTGTTAAGAATATAAAAATTCAGTGCACCATAGAAGAAAAATTATAACAATAAAATCCAGTTAATTGAAATCATTACCTGAAGGTCAATATCCCAATTACCCAACTTACAAAATATAATTTGCAACTGGTAAAATAAAATAAAATAATTTGAAAAAAGATGTTGGGGAAAAAATTACATAGGCAATGCTTCCCCATAAATGAGGGGGGAAACTTTCTATCAGAACTGTGCATGAACCAGGGTTCTATTAAAGCAAAGAGTTAGCATGGTGTGTTGGGGCCAACTTTCCACTCAGCCGTAAAGATCACTGGGTGACCTTGGATCTTCACTACCTCATCCTATTTTATTTCATAGGTCTGCTGTTAAACAATTTATCCTACCCTAAGCTCCATGGAACAAAAGCAGGATAATAATATACTTAATAAAACATTTTAAAACCACTTCTGGGTAAATATGCGTAGTTTCAAACTACAAAGAACATTGGGACACAATAGTAAGTTTAGGGTTCTTCTATTGAATAAAACAGATTCAATTATCACTACGCATCAGATATATTATATTTTATAAACTCAGAAAACTAACAGAATCAACAGCACATCAAAATCTAATTACTTTGTTGTATTATTTTATTTTCTAATACAGAATCAATCATTCTGGAGTGATTAAACTGGGGCATATATGAAGCAATGACCACAGCACTAACATCTTATATATTTATTCAGAGTGTAACCAGTCCCTTTCATATGCCTTTAGGCTTTTAACTAGATGAGTTAATAAACACTACATTTTAAAAGGATTTTCAAAATCCATCAGAAGACCGATATGGAGGCCGCTCGTGTTTAGAACTGACACGACTAGGAAATGGTAACAATTAAGTGTAGATGACTATGCTCCCCACCCTCCCCCACCCCAGGACAAAGATGATTTATGAAACGAACTCTTCTCCAAATACCAGGTTTCCCCGTATTAGCGGCGGGGAGCAGCCGCGACAGGCGCTGGCCAGTGGCTGCGGGTGCTGCAAGCTGAAGTTAAAAGGCGGATGAATGAATGCTGACCACTGTTGTCGTTTGAAGACGGGGGAACCGAGGCCTTGACAGAAAAGAGATCCTGGCCTGCGATCGGAAGGGCGAGGAGAAACGGGGCGCAGCTACTTGTCACTCAGCCCTCTCCGACAACTCCCTCCAGGGAGCAAACAGCGCCGCGATCTCTTCGGGCGGCAGCCCGGGCTGATCCGGAGGCCGGGAAAGGGGATATCCGAAGAGGGAAGCGACATGAAAGCTGTCACGCCGAGCTCGGCCTTCTTACTGGGCAATCCGACTTTCCCCCCTTTTTTTGGGAGGGTTTCTTTTAACTTCCAGGGTCTTACCGGCCTCCGAAGGCGGCCCCGCACCCTCTTCCTCGTCTCGGGGCCGCGCCGCCGCCACCGCTTTTGTCGCCTTGGACTGAGAGAGGGTGGAGGCCGCCATCTTGGCTCCGGCACATGCAGGGCGGCAGCGAGGCGGGACGGTGGAGCGCCGAAAACTCCAGCTGAGAGAGATCAGCTGAAGTAATCGAGCGCCGAGCCAGGCTACAAAAGCCAGCTCCGGTAGAGCCAAGAAATATGTCCATAGATCGGGAGGAATCCAGGCTCTTTCTTAGCAGCCAAGCTTCAAGGGGAACCATTCCAGCACTGAACTACCGATTTGTCCAAATCCATATAAGGAAAGGGAAATTCAGCTTACTGTTCCCGCAGACCAAAGGAGTAACTAATCACAATTTAAGCTCTCTATAATGCTGGGGGATTTGGATAAATTAATCAGTTTAGCTGAACTCTTAAGTGGAAATGTTTTTTTCAGATTCTACCCTAAAGAATATGGCATCATTAACACAACTGATGCATCTTTATTTATGAACAAAGTGCATGTCTAAGTCACAGCTTTTATGAAATTAGCAAATACCTAGAATTTAATTCATTCAGTACTTATTGCATCCCAAGCTCAGACTGCTTTCAGAACTATAAAAAGAGATGAAGAATTTCATAAAAATGATTAAGATATACATGAATCCTGGGATTACTAAATCTTTAAAGTACATATAATTTGTGAGAAGCATTTGCTTGAAAATTCTGAGGAAGAATGTAATGGAAATTCTGAACAATTATTTAAAAACTACAAGAGGTATTGGTGATGTTATCAGGAGCCAAGATTGATTTGAGGAAAAAAATTATTTCAGTGCCACAAAAGAGTTACTTCTTTCAAAAGATTATTTTTTAACCAAACATCTAAATCCAAACTACAAAATGGTTCTTTTGTACTACAGCACACATATCTGTCAAAACTGCCAACGTGGCTACCTGGAACTTCCCATTATTATGTAATCAAAGACATGTGTCATGACCACTATTTTTACATGGGTTTCGTTGCATTTTATTTAGGAAAAAAGATACTATAGTATGAAACCTAATGAAATTGTGTTTCAAATCAAATTCTCCTACTACATGTACCAAGTCTCCAAATTGATTCCTGGCCTGAAATTCTGACAAATGGCTAAACTTTCTTTTAAGAAATATTTTTTTATTTTTGAATAATCACAAACAGATAAAACACACACACCCCCCACCCCGAAAACATCTTCCATTACAAATTGTAGAAAGTGTGTTGATTGGCTACAAAAACTTCTGTGCATCCCTTCCACAGTCATCACCAATTCATATCAAATCATATATTTTAAATTAAGTATATTTATATATATATTACTATCATCATACCTCAACCTTCATTTGACTATAATTGTTTTTACGTCCTTTTATATAAAATATTCCAGATTTAAAGCAAAACCACATAATGGCATTCCATTAGCTCTTCCCAATATCATCCAGTAACATTGCATCTTTATAAAAATTGGTTATATTTAATAACAGAGTTTCTAAACCTCCTTTCGTAGTCACCATTTGTAATTTATATCAAATTTCCTCTTATCAAACCAATATACGTATATATATATATATATATATATGCATTATCATTATCAATCAATCATTTAACTGTATCCATTTTCACTTCATTTTATACATAATGCTCTAAATTTAACTAAATTTGACTTAATTACATTATATCTTTATAACATGTTCTAATTAAAAATGGGTTATATTTAATAATAGAGTTTCTAAACCTTTCGTAGTCACCATTTGCAATTTATATTAAATTTTTTCTTATCAAACCAATATATATATATGAATGTATGTATGTATGTATGTAATGTATGTGTGTGTGTGTGTGTGTGTGTGTATATATATATATATATATATATATATATATATATATATATATATATATATATATATATATATATACACACACACACACACACACACACACACACACACATTGGGCTTTCTGTCTAGATGGTCTCTTGTGACGAGCCGATGGACAGAGAATGGAAGCAGTTAGCTTCCTCCCATAATTGGGGCATACCAGGGGTTGTAACACTAAATATATACCTACCTCCCTGGCTTAAGCTGATAAGGAGGAGGACCTGTGGTTTAATGGTTAAGACATCTACCTAAGATGTAATACAGCACAGGTTCGAATCCCAGGAGGGTATGGCTAGCTGATGAGAGCTAAATAGCTTGAAATAGATCTATACTAGTCTCCTTTTATTTATTTATCAGCACAAATACAACACAAACGTAACAAAGGCAACAGTAAAATATTGGGCTTTCTGTCTGGATGGTCTCTTGTGACGAGCCGATGGACAGAGAATGGAAGCAGTTAGCTTCCTCCCATAATTGGGGCATACCAGGGGTTGTAACACTAAGTATATACCTACCTCCCTGGCTTAAGCTGATAAGGAGGAGGACCTGTGGCTTAATGGTTAAGACATCTGCCTAAGATGTAATACAGCACAGGTTTGAATCCCAGTAAGGGTATGGCTAGCTGATGAGAGCTAAATAGCTTGAAATAGATCTATACTAGTCTCCCTTTATTTATTTATCAGCACAAATACAACACAGATAGATAGATAGATAGATAGATAGATAGATAGATGTATAATCATTATCAATCAATTATTTAACTGTATCCACTGTCACTTCATTTTATACATAATGCTCTAAATTTAACTAAATTTGACTTAATTTTTCATTATAAGCATTCATTACATCAACCTGTGTCTTTCCAGTAATAGTGCAGTCTTATGTCTCTTGCCATTTGTGGCATTAGTATTCTGGTTATTTCCTTAGTAAGTTTTGTATGGACTTCTGTTTGAAACTTATTGCTTATTGCATATCTCGTATAAGCTCGAAACCCTCCATCTGCTTCTTCGATCAGCTTCTCTTTGGTTATCACTAGTGCTTCTGACAAAATTTCTCTCCTTAGTTCCATCAATTCTTCTCTCTTTTCTTCTTCTATACTTTGAGATCTGGGGTAGAACTCTTATCTATCTCCCCTTTCCATATTCCACTCTTTCCATTTCCAACCATGCTCAATTCACTGTCAGTATCAACAATTTTCTTCTCTCTTTATTTTTTCCTTCAGTTTTTAGAACTCTAACCTCCACTTTCTTCATTTGATGAACATCATCAATTTTTCCATCCAATTTTTCTGTTCTAGGATCTATGTTCTCCAATCTCCAATAGAAATTCAAGTAAAAGAGGGCAGATACGATATTATTGCCATTACAGAAAACTTGGTGGGTGAAACCGACAAATGGAACATACAGCTAGAAGGATTTAAATTATTTAAAAGAAATAGACCAAATAAAAGAGGAGGTGGAGTTGCACTATATATAAGAAATAATTACCTCTCTACAGAAATAGAGCACAACAATGATGAGAACTATCTTGAATGCATTTGTGTCAATATTAAAGGTTGGGGGGGGGGGAATGACATTGCCATAGGTCTATACTATAGGCCGCCCAACCAAGCAGAGGAAGTAGATGAACTTTTTGCTAGTCAGCTAACTAAGGTAAGTAGGAAGCACACCATAATAGTAATGGGAGATTTTAACTACCCTGACATCAACTGGGAAACAAACTCTGAACCAAGTGGAAGATCCAACAGGTTCCTAACAAACTTAGCAGACAACTTTGTTTCCCAAAAATTAGAGATGGGATCAAGGGGATCAGCCATATTGGACTTAATTCTCACTAACAGAGAGGAAATGATAGGTGTTGAAGCCACAGGAACCCTGGGGGCAAGTGACCATGCAATATTGGAATTCAACATTATGTAAACACAAGTAGTAGAACAAAGTCAAACTAGAGTCTTGGACTTTAAGAGAGCTAATTTCAATAAACTTAGAGAGAGCTTGGGAAAAATTCCATGGATGAGAATCCTTAAGGGGAAAACAAGTCAAGAAGCTTGGGAAATTTTGAAAAAATGAGATTACAAAGCCCAGTCTAGCACAATATCAATGAAGAAGAAAAATAACAGCTCCCTAAAGAAACCAGCATGGCTGCATAAAGAACTCTCTGATAAATTGAAAGACAAAAAAGATAAGTATAAAAAGTGGAAAGAAGGGAACATAACTAAGGCAGAATATCAGCAAATAGCCCGAGCATGTAAAGATGAGGTGAGGAAAGCTAAGGCTCACAATGAAGAAAGGCTTGCCACAAAAGTAAAAATTGATTAAAAAAAAACATGTTAAAAACAAGAAAAAAAGTTAAGGAAACAATTGGTCCATTGCTGGGAGAAAGTGGCAAGAAGGTGACAAGCAACAGGGAGAAAGCAGAACTATTTAACTGCATCTGTCTTTACACAAAAGGATAAAACAGTCAAACCTATCAAAAACAGCACCACAAAAATCAGTTTAGGAACACCAATTGAAATAGGGAAGAAAACAGTAATTGAGCACCTGTCTACCCTAGACAAGTTCAAATCACCAGGACCAGATGGATTACACCCCAGAGTTCTGAAGGAACTGGCAGATGAGAGCTCAGAACCACTGAATTATATCTTTCAGAGATCCTGGAACACTGAGGAACTACCAGAGGACTGGAAAAGAGCTGATGTGGTTCCCATCTTCAAAAAAGAAAAAAAATAGATCCAGGAAACTACAGACCTATCAGCCTGACCTCAATACAAGGAAAGATTCTGGAAAAAATAATCAAGCAATGAATTAGCGAACACCTAGAAGCAAACAAAGTACCAGCCAAAAGTCAACATGGGTTTGTCAAAAACAGATCATGCCAGACTAATCTTATTGCAATCTTTGATTATGTGACAAAATTAGTGGACCAGAGGAATGCCGTCGATATAGTTTACTTGGACTTCAGTAAGTATTTGATAAGATAGACCATAACCTACTGCTAGATAAAGTAGAAGGATGTGGGTTAGACAGCATCACCACCAGATGGATTCGTAACTGGCTGACCAACTGCACTCAACGTGTAGTCCTCAATGGAACTGCATCTACATGGAGGGAAGTATGCAGTGAGTACCCCAAGGCTCTGTTTTAGGCCCAGTACTCTTCAACATCTTCAACAATGATTTGAATGAGGGAATAAATGGGGAACTCATCAAATTTGCAAATGACATCAAGCTGGCAGGAATAGCCAACACTCCAGAAGATAGGCTCAAGATACAGGAGGATCTTGACAAACTTGAACATTGGGCACTATCTAATAAAATGAAATTCAATGATGAAAAGAGTAAGGTTCAACATTTAAGAAAAAAAACGAAATGCACAGGTACAGTATAGGTGGTACCTTGCTCAATAGTAGTAACTGTCAGAGGGATCTTGGAGTCCTAGTGGACAACTATTTAAATATGAGCCAGCAGTGTGCAGCAGCTGCCGAAAAAGCCAACACAGTTCGAGGCTGCATAAATAGAGGGACAGAATCAAGATCACATGAAGTGTTAATACCACTTTATAATGCCTTGGTAAGGCCACACTTGGAATACTGCATTCAGTTCTGATCGCCATGATGTAGAAAAGATGTGGGGACTCTGGAAAGAGTGCAGAGAAGAGCAACAAAGATGATTAGGGGACTGGAGACTAAAACATATGAAGAATGCTTGCAGGAACTGGGTATGTCTAGTTTAAGAGAAAGAAGGACTAGGGGAGACATGACAGCAGTGTTCCAATATATCAGGGGTTGCCACAAAGAAGAGGGAGTCAAACTATTCTCCAAGGCACCTGAGGGCAGAACAAGAAGCAATGGGTGGAAACTAATCAAGGAGAGAAGCAACTTAGAACTGAGGATAAATTTCCTGACAGAACAATTAATCAGTGGAACAGCTTGCCTCCAGAAGTTGTGAATGCCCCAACACTGCAAGTCTTTAAGAAGATGTTGGATAGTCATCTGTCTGAAATGGTATAGGGTTTCCTGCCTAGGCAGGGGGTTGGACTAGAAGACCTCCAAGGTCCCTTCCAACTCTGCTATTGTATTATTATTAATCTCTTCTCAATTTTCTCTGTTACTTCTAATAATTTTTTAATTTCCAACATAATCTTTTGTTTGGGTTTCTTTTTCATGTTGCGCCATTCTTCCAATTTGTAAACACTGCCACTCTGGCATTCAAAACTTTTTATTAAATTTAAAGCAAGTTCATTTATAATCTTTCAAGACAAGGCTTTGTTTTCACTCCACTCCAGCTGCCAATGAAGCTCTCGAAAAGCACCTGTATAAACAACCCATGCTCTTCTCACTATCACTCTTGGTAAACAAGCTGAGGAACCTTGAAATACAAAATCAAATGATCAAAGAGAAAAAAGAATAGACAATATTTCCAAGCTTTCCAAGTGTTCAGCCTCCAAGTGGCAGTGTTACTTCCTTTTCCTCTGTTATTACAGCCCTCTGTATTCCTTTTATATCTTCTTTATATTCCAGGATTAAAGAAAACAAAATTCTTAAATGGAGCAAAAAAAACAAAACCCCATCCAATCCAGCATTATAAAAATAAGAAAAAAGATTTTAATCCATAGGTATAAAAAAAAAGAATATAAAAAGTAGTAGAAGAAAAACTAATCCGTTCAATTTAAAGAATAGGAAACATTTGCAAAAGTTCCATCCATAAAAGAAAACGGATAACACACTGTCTAATGTAGCTTAATTTCGCCACTTGTTTTCTTCTATTTTCAAATTTAATTTAGCTTTTATTTTGGGGGGGGGGTAGTCTCTTTTATAATAATAAAATTTCCTCACCAGATGGACACACTTTCTCTTTCCGTTTTCCTCCCATTCCGGAGCTGTCCCAACTTCAGCAGCTTTAATGACTGCGCTTCTGTCGCTGGCAAAAAGAGATTCTCCTGGATCAATCAGGACTTTGTGATGTCCCTGAGATCAGCTGGACGTACTCTTCCCTGTCAGCATCTCTTCGGGACCAAGGTCCAAAAGGACCGTCCAGCAGCAAAAGTATTGACTGCGATCTTGGAGCTCCAAGATTGCACATCGTATCTTTGCGATGTCAGCTCCTCCTCAAATGTCTAAACTTGATCAGACTACTAAGTACTGTATCTCTCAAAATTACTACTCATCACAATTCTGTAAATGGATGGTTTTCTGCTAGCTGGGGAGAGGGAAAACTTTTCTCTATAGTAAATGAGGAATAGTCCATCAACTGCACACCACAACTGAGATAACCGGGATAGTAATGTGGCCCCAAATGTATGCTGATTAATTTTTCTGCTGGTTGACAAGTAGAGAGGTATAACTTTAATTGAGTCGTAATATTTTTTTTCTATTAAGATGCACTAATCACAGTCTCCCTTCTTCCAATAATGTGATCATATTTATTAAAGTTGTAAGCTCTTCAACACTTTCTTCACTTTTTCAAAATAGCAGGTATTCTCTATTTTAATACATATTCATATAAATTGCAGCTCTAGACTTCTGTTCCATACCCATTTATCAAAAAATAAGTTGTATGAAATTTACTGGGTCTTGCTTCACAAAAGACACAATACAATTGACTTTTGTATGTAAGAAAAATAGATTATATTATTGTATTACAATCTTACATTTACCAATGTAACATTGTAATACATTTAATGAGATGAGATTTCATTTAATGAGATGAGATTTATTCCCATGTAAATGTAGATTAAAGAACTAAAATTATTTAATAGACAATAATAAAATTATTTTTAATTTTTGATTAATTAGAAATGCTGAATAGTTTATATTTAAATTACTGATATATTAGAAATGGTAGTTTTTTAGTTTATTTTTAAAATGTATTAATGGAGCATGATATATTGAGAAGTAAAAGCTAGCCTCAGAAAACGTATTTTAAAAATGCTTGCTGATGTTTGAATTCCTAGACTTTCTTAGAAAATACAAATACTATACAGGTAGTCCTTGACTTACAACAGTTCATTTAATGACCTTTCAAAGTTACAACGACATTGAAAAAAGTGACATGACTTTTTTCACATTTACTGTAGCAGCATCCCCATGCCACCTGATCAAAATTCTGGCATTTATTTATGATAATCGCAGTGTCCTGGCATTGTGTGATCCCCTTTTGCAACCGTCTGATGAACAAAGTCAATGTGGAAGCTAGACTCAATTAACAATCATGTTACTAACTTAACATCTGCAGTGATTCACTTAACAACTGTGGCAAGAACGGTTGTAAAATAGGGCAAAATTCACTTAACAACTATCTTGCTTAGTAACATAAATTTTGAGTTCAATTGTCATCATAAGCTAAAGGCTACCTACATGTCCAAGTCTTTGCCTTTGTTTAGAAATAGGCCTGCTTGACCAGCAAAAAATAGGTATGGGATTGAAAACTATTCTATGGAGAAATGAGGAGCTACAAAAGTGCAAACTTGCACAATTTATTTTGTAATGTATGGATATAATTTTGAGTAGCCATGTTTTCCATGGCAGCTATTGTGAACATGTAAACTCTTCCACAGTAATCATTTTGGGGGGTGATAACATGCTATCAACATTTCAAATATCACCACTAGCTTAAAAAAAAGTTACCTACTTTGATGCTAACTTAAGATAAGAGCATCTCATCATTCATCATCCCATTATTTTCCTCCCTATTTATATGGGGATAGAACAACATACAAATGGCCATGATATGTTTTAAATGAGGCATTCTGAAAAAGAATAGGAGAAAAAGCAGAGTAACAACAAATCAATGCTTCTGTATAATTAATTTTTGATGAAGTTGTGCTCCCCACCACCAAAAAAAACCACAGATTGCTTACCATTGTTCAAATTGCTCCACGTAACTTGCACTAATGTGGGATTTGATGTAGAGCAGGGATCACCAATCCCTGGGCTATGCCCACTACTGGCCCTGAGCCATTTGGAACTGGACTGCAGAAGTGGCGGGCAAGTGCTTGTGCATGTACTTGCCAACTGCTTGGACAGAACCATCCCTTGTGTCCCCTCCACTACCCCACCACCCCGCTGGTCCACAAAGCCGGAAAGGCTGGGGAACTCTGGTGTACAGAATGCCAGCTAAAAGCTTAGATATAAGCAGGTATCAGATGCTTATATCAGTTCCAACACTCTTTCATATATTATAGCAGGTCCAAAAGTTATTCAAGTGCAGAAAATGTGAATTCGGATATATTTACTTACATTAGAATTCTAGGCTAAATATTAAAAAATGTTTTCCAATAGTAAATAAATGGAGCAACTCTTTGTGACACTCTGGATGTGGAATGCCTAACCTTCTCCCGGGTATAAAACCAATAATTGTATTACTTATATGCTACTTCTGCTACTAAAGAAAGCATTTTTCCAAATACTAATTGCTTAAAAATAGAAAGGTTAGTGCTTTCAATTATTCAAATATAAGTGTTCTCTCAATAAGTTTCCTGTTGTGGGAAACAGAATAAAGTATTAGTAGTCCCTTGATTTAATCTAATAAAGCTCTTATGTTCAATTTGCCACCTCATCAGCTGGAATGTCTGTTTTTTATGCTCTCATTTTGCAAGCCTATTAAGCTGTCAGGATGAAAGTTCATTCCCTTTCCAGAGATATAGATATTTGCATAATATGTCAGAAGTAGCATAATTTGAGCCTGGTCGTTTGGCCATTTGTGAGAACTTCAGGTTGATTTCTTCAATGATCCATAGGTTTATTTTCTTGGCTGTCCATGGCATTCTCAGGAGTCTTTTCCAACACCAGAAGTCAAACTTCGTTAATACTTTCCCCACCTTGCTTCTTTAAAGTCTATTTTTAGCTTCTACAGAGTGTCACAAGGAATACTATGGCCTGCAAAATTCTGATTGTAGGTATAGACACATCACAGCACTTGAGTATCTTTTCCAAGACCTTCATAGCTGTTCTACCAAGTGCTAGTCTGCGGCATATTTCTTGACTGCTTGTTCTTTTATCGTTGATGGTTCATCCTAAATTGCTTTTTGCCTTCTGTCTATTGTCCGCTTTTATATCTTTGTTGTAAATTCTAAGGTTGGTTGTTCTACTTCTTCACATTAGTTTTGTCCTATTTAATTTTAGTCCTTTTTTTACTGAGCTCTTTTAGTACTAGGGATTGCCAACTCTTTGTGTTTTTAGCTATCAGAAGAGTGTCAACAATATAGTGCAGGTTATTGATTTCTCTTCCTCCAGTTTAAAACCATGCTCATCTTTTTCCAATCCAGCTTCCTTTAATATATATTTCGCATATAGGTTGAATGAATAAGAGAAAAGCATGCAGCCTTGTTGCACTCTTTTGCTGATCTGAAGGCAGTCTCTTCCATCAAGCTCTGTCCATACAATGGCTTCCTGACCTGTATATAAGTTTCTCATGAGGACAATGAGATGTTCTGGGATTCCAAATTTTTCTCAGCACTTTCCACAATTTGACATGATCAACGCAATCAGAGGCTTTTCTCTAATTGATGAGGCATACACTGACCTCTTTTTTTTGTATTCTTTGGCTTTCTCCATTATCCAGCATGCATCAGCAATAACTTCTCCTACTCTTCAGCCTTTTCTAAAGCCAGATTGAACATCTGGCATCTCTTTTTCCACCCAGTATAGGGCTCTAGTTGACATTAGATGTTTATGTCTCCATATTAATTTTATCAGGGAAGTTTTCTTTAATTAATGCTTTTATTTTCCTGCAAAAATAATTCTAACATGGCTTTTCCTGAAATCATTATCATCATCATCATCATCATCATCACCACCACCACCACCACCATCATCATCATCATCATCATTATCATCCATATTTCATATGTTGCTTGTGTATTTATCCCATAACATACCATAAAAGCATGGTTTAAAAACACTATAAAGGTTAAAACTGATTACTTAAGTATAAGGAAGAAAATTAATAAGGATTGCATTATGTCAACAATGCTTGTTTTTTCAAACAATTCTAGCTTTGACGCTTTGAAAAATGGAGATTACCTACTGATTATAGCGTGAATGTGATTCAGCATTTCACAGACTGAAACTGTCTTACCATCATCTCTTTAAATTGCTTTTTGCCAGCAATAATCTCAAGCTAATTACAGACACCCTGGGTTGGTCATTTTCCATATAATGAGCATGTGTTATTGGTCATGTTACAAATTGATGCCTTCATCACATTTGTACTTTTCTAAAGCAGAACCATGCAACATGTACCTATATGCATTTCCCATAGCATCCCAAATCAGCAGTAAACAGAAATCTTAGCATTTGAAATTGAAGTGATATTTATTTTGTTAGTATTCTTGGTATAAATATATGAATTCTATTGTCAAGATTAACTTCATTCCTAGTGTTCTGAAGCTGAGTGGGGAAGAAAAATGGATCACTCAGCCTCTAGATCAAAAGTCAAGAGGAGAAAGCACATCCCTGAACAGAGGCCTCAGAGGAAATACAATGCATACTATGTACAGTGTAATTTACACACACACACACACACACACACACACACACAAACATTATGATCCACTTACAAATGGGGAGGGTGTGGCACAATGAGGGTAAGGTGGGATCTGTTGTTAATTGATCTACCACCTCCACTGTGATGATCTCCCATTGAGGCTCCAAGCCTACTGGTACAATCAGATCTTTAGACCCATATGAAAGATCAGGGAGGTTGGGGCTGACCTCACATCATAGGACAAGTTGTTCCAGAGGGAAGGTACAACTCCGGAGAAGACCTTTCTCCTGGATCCCACCAGCTGGAATAATCGGGCTGATGGAACTGACAGCATGCTTCCTCTGCCGACATGGGTGAGATGAGCCAATCCCAGTGGGATGTGACTTCCCTCACATAACCTGGATCGATGCCACGAAGGGCTTTAGAGGTGATTGCCAATACCTTGAATTGTACCGGAAGCAGACTTGCACCAAATGCAGCAAATGGGGCAGTAGTTACATGGGCCATTATTTGGGCTGTAAGAACTGCCTGCACTACCATACTCTGCAGCAGCTGGAATCTCTGAATTCTCTTCAAGGATAGCCCCATGTAGAGCACACACAATAGTCCAACCATTAGACGACTAGGGCTCTAATATTGGGCTCAATCATTTATTACATTAATTTATTTTGCTTTAAAAAATATTTTCTCTCTCTGATAGTACGATATCTCCTGGTAAATTCTAATGCAACATGTTTCAGACCAGCATATTATAAAGGTAAAGTTTCCCCTCACACATATATGCTAGTCATTCCCGACTCTAGGTGGTGATGCTTATCTCCGTTTCAAAGTTGAAGAGCCAGCACTGTCCGAAGATGTTTTAATGGTCATTGGCCGGCATGACTAAACGCCAAAGGCGCATGGAACACTGTTACCTTTCCCACCAAAGGCGGTTCCTATTTTTCTACTTGCATTTTTACGTGCTTTCGAACTGCTGGGTTGGCAGAAGCTGGGGCAAATAAAAGCTCACTCTAGGGATTCGAACCGCTGAACTGCTGACCTTTCTGATCGACAAGCTCAGTGTCTTAGTCACTGAGCCACCATGTCCCCACATATTATAGTTTAGATCTGTGTTAAATTCTTAGATTTTTGTCCATTGTCTCATACTTCTGAAGTATTTTATTAAAAACATTTCCATGGAATAAGGGAGATTAAAATCAGGAAAAATAATAATATTATTTCCATTTTTTCAATTGCTTGCTTATCAAAAAAACAAGCAAACAAAATCCCACATTACTGTTATAAAAAAGTCAGCAAGTTGACAGGCAAACTTTATGTCTCTATGTTACAGCACTTAATCTAGAAGCACCCATATTCTTTTAAACATTTTCCCCTTAAGTTCTGATCTATTTTTATATTTTCTCCTTTTCTTCCATCTTCCTTTTTTAACATTTTCCCCCTTTGCACCTCATACTTTAAATATATATTGCTGTTCTTTTTTCCTTCAAAACTCTAACTCTAAAGCAAAGTGCAGGCTTACATTAGGATTGAACCACCTACTGTATAGCCTGTCATACTGTAGTGTCATTTCTTCAGTGTTTTCACATGTAAAGATACACTTAAATATGTACAAAATGTGAGGGGGTGTACTCACATTTGAGTACACCTCAAATATACTTAATCAAATACTATAGAGTAAATGAAAAGTAGTAAAGCTGAAATTAGCCAGAAGCCTGTATAACAAACTAGTATTTTGTGATGTCACAAAGTAAGCTACACATTGTTGCAGTGCTTCTGTGTGCCGCGTTGTATTGCATTTTGTCACTTGCCCCTTTTTCCCTCCTAAGGACACATACAAACACATGTCACACTAGTGAAAACAGATGCCCCCAGTTATAAGTCAGGTTTCTATGGCCCTCTTCAATGGACCTGTAAAAACCACTGCAACTTATCATTATGTTTTCAGCAAACACCACCATTTATATCATGCTGTTATCAAGGAAACTAGAGAAGGCAGAATATTTAAATTATATTGGCACAGTTTCCTGGATACACATACGGTTTAAAAGGTGCTTACCATGTCTGAAAGCCTGCATGGTCTCATCTCCCCAGGAAGAAGGGAAAGGGGAAAAAGTTGATTGTGAAATGTTGTAATCAGATATGGGGAGTGTGGTTTTGCAGGGTCCGAACCCAAGCATCTCTTTTTCTTGATTTGGAGATGAGGGGTCTGTTTCCATCACATATTGCAACACGGGGTGTTCAGATGAATTGGCTAGTAGCTCCTTCAAGATATTAATTGGTGAAATGGTAAGTTCCCAGTTAGTGATGCCAAAATCACGCAGGTGGGCCCTGGCATGGCTGGATAACCCTGCACGTGTGTCAAAGCCAGCTCCACAGAATTCACATCTCATTAAACTGAACGTACTTGGATCAAAGTTTGCAACTATGAAAAACAAAATAATAATCAGTGTCATATAATAAAATTTAATAGAGAACCTCTATTAAATCATAATGTAATAATATCCAGCCATTACAATGATATTGTAAAAATCTTTTCAGGAAAGAAAATTGGAGAGCATACATACCCATCTTCAAGGATTTTTTTTTAAAAAAAATAGAAACATAGAAAAAAATACAAATTGAATACATACTACCTTTTTTCTTCTTCTTTTGGAAGGAAAATCTTTGCTCAATAGCTTTCACTTCTTCTGCAGAGATGAAGTGACGGACATTGTAACTCACACCCACCCTGTTCAGGTGGCCCCGCACATGATTGGCTAGACCAATCCCATTGTGGAATCTGTCAGGACAGTACGGGCATTTTCTCTCCTCATTTTTCAGCATTGTGGAATCTGTACCCAGAAGATCATCCAGTTCAAGAGATCCTTCTAGAGAAGAATCTAACAGAAATACACTTAAGGGAAGAGATTCCTCCATTCCAAAGTGTCTTCCAGGTGACAACTTTTTTCTCAGATTCTTCATCTTCGGCTTCTTCCTTTTTTTGGGATAAATATTAATTTCCTCAACAAGAACAATAGGAACCATTTGATGTAATTGCTGTTGCTGTCCTGCTGATAGGGTTGTACAATCCATTGCCTTCAAAGTGCCTGCAAAAGTCCTTTTGAGTTCCAAGACAGATTGAGGAATAACAAAAGGTTTAAAGTATCTCTTCTGTGCTAATTCTATTTCTGTCGTCAAAGGGAATTCTTCTTCAGTCATCCTAATATTGTTTATAGATAACCATTTGTACGGTTGTTCCTCCAACCCACCTGAATGGCTTTGGATATTCTCTCTCTCAGTCTCAAGGGGCAGAGTTGTGCTTTTATTTCTCATTTGGTTCAAGGCATATGGAGAATGAGCTTTTGATGAGGTAAGAGTGGACATTGCCAAGACATTCTGTGAGGAGTTATAGGGAGCTCGTTTCCTAGCCCGAAATCCTGGCATTGGGATGTCCTTTATACTAGTGCTGTTAGTTTTGTTAAATTTTGGGTGACCAGCTGTGCACTCAAACAAAGAGTTGTAGTGGGGCATAGTTTCACAGTGGTACTGTGGAAAGGGTCTGTCTGTTTTGCTCAAATAATCACTTTCCAAAAATCGTCTTGACTTGCTAGGGTTATAGTCATCCCTACTAGTCCCAGGTTGGTTCATGTCTGCTTCCAAAGTCTCTATGTTCCATGGCAGGTGGGAATGAGCATATTCCATGTGTTCTTTTAAAATCTTTTCATCTGGTGCAGGGAAGCTGCAAAGCGTGCAAATGCTAAGCTTTTTATTTCTACTGTGTGCATCTTGTGCAACTTGAGATATATGTTCATTTAGCCTTAAATGTTTATGCATGTTGTGTATAGAGCTATTCTGTGGTTCATTGCAAGCAGAACTGCCAAACACATTCTTCAAACCTTGATTTTTCCTTTCCCTAACATGCATTTTTGCATGCCGAACAAACACTTTAGAAGAATTGGTTCCAAACACACATTTTGGGCATTGTAGCTTGGCATCTCTCCCTTCATCTGATAATTCATTAAGCTTCTGGATTTCTTCAATGATCTTTTCTCTTGATTGCTGATGAAGCCTCCTGTGCCGGTCTAGAGACTCAATGTCCCCAAAAACCCATCCACACTCACTACAGGTCAACTGATCCAGATCTCTAGTATCTTCTTTGTCCTGATCCAATCCTCTGTTATGCTGAAGCATATGATCCATCAAATGTTCTTTCATCTTAAAATAGATGCTACACTCAATGCATGTGTAAACTGTTGGATCCCCTTCTTGGCCAACATCGTCTTTTTCTTGCTCCTCCAAAAGGACATTGCACATATAAGGTCTTGTTTCATCAAAAGTGCTACAGGAAGGAGATTCCACAGACCTCAGGGGAACATGTTCCATAGTGTCTTTGTCAGTAACAGTCCAACCATGTTTATGGACAACAAGATCCATAGCTGTCTGAAGTCCTGATTTCTCTAATACCCAATCAGTTGGATTAGCAGAACTTATTTCATCTATATCAGAATCCACTGCCTGTCCCTTCCAGGGAGAGAACACACACTCTACACTGTTTGCTTTATTTAAGTGGGGATTTAGCATTTTTCTAAATACTGGCAAAGCCAACAAAGAAGCTTCTCGCGCAGATTGTCTCTTAACAGACAGGTTTGTTGCTACATCTGGTGATTTACTCTTCTTTTTGGGGAGTAGCCCATGCCCTTCTCTGTGCCCAGAAATCCAATCAAATCTGTGAAAGTCTTCTTTCTCCAAGGCTTGACTTTTGCTCAAGTGTTCTTTGTTGAAGGTATCTACATGCTTTGGTTCACTGCTATGGTATCTTTCATCTTCACTAACAGTCTGTACTCCAACAAGTGGTGGTGAAGCTTGAGAGTGTAAGTGCTCGGTCTCCCTTCCTAAATCCTTAGTATTCACCTGCAGCATTGTTATGAGTTTGGATTCCATTGCAGAAGTGAATTCCTCTGGGTTACAAGGATTTCGCCATTCAGCTTCCTTAGAGTTCATTGAATCCTTCAAACCAGAAAGTTTTTCTAAAGTGCTTTCTTCCCTGGAGACACTACCCATTGTCTCCAGCGTAGAGCAATCCCACAAGACATTCGTGCTTCTTTGATCCACGGACCTGTTAGGATCTGCTTTGCAACAGCCTTTCCTGAATTTTAAGCAGTCTTGTGTCTTGTTGCTGAAAAGAACAATCAAGGCATGTCAGATAAAAACTATAAATTGAGACATTTTTTTTATTATTAGTCTATATAACTATTAAAGCATAATTGCTATAAATCCAATGCCAGTTTAAAAAGAAATAATAACAATCCTCAAGGAAATATCTTTATACTCTGAAACCTCTTGTGCCTGTTTGCAACCTTCCATTGGGTGAAATAGTACATCATAAGACAGCAATTATTGAACCAAGGCAACTCACATGGCAACTTTCAAAAACACAAAAAAGTTAATAGGGGACTCCTGTGCGTATTTAACATGCATGAACATTGGTTTTCATATTCTCTGACCCTTTTGGCAACTGCTTCCTCATTCAATATTGAAAAGTTTTTTCTTCTGTAAATTTTCACGATTGCATCCATTTGTTTTAACATTCCTTGTTCTCTTTTGGATGGCCAATTCTTTCAACACAAGCTGCAAACATATTATTTGTTTTCTAGAAAAAAAGACAAACTTGCACAAAAGTATACATCATGTTATCATGTTAATATACAATATATATAGCACATATGCCCACATGAGAGAGTATGTGTACATATTATTTGCTGAGCATATAGAAAAGGGATGCAGAAATTATGGCCTTTGAATTTCAGCTGTGGTGGCGCAGTGGTTAGAATGCAGTACTGCAGGCTACTTCTGCTGCCTGCAATTTGGTAGTTCGAATCTCACCAGGCTCAAGGTTGACTCAGCTTTCCATCCTTTCAAAGTCAGTAAAATGAGGACCCAGACTGTTGGGGGGGGGGAATATGCTGATTCTATAAATCACTTAGAGAGGGCTGTAAAGCATAGTGAAGTGGTATATAAGTCTAAGTGCTATTGCTATTTGCCAAAATAGCCCCAGCAGTCTCAGCCAGAGTAGTTGCTATTTGCCAATGTTAATAATGGAGGAGACTGAAACTCTTGTTTAGTTTCATAGCCATACTCCTACTACATTATTAATATAGCAGCAAGAACTATTAAAATATGAAGCAACATATTACTTAAAAGGCTTAACTAAAGGATGATATTACACCAACTCTAACTATATTCATTTTTTTCTGGCAGTCTTCCATAATTTTTCACAATTCTCAAATAAATGTACTTAGGATCAATCCTCAGGTAGTAGACATGTTGCATGTTATCCACTGATTGCACATGTATCTGGCTTGATTATGCCTCAATTCAAAGAAAAGCTATGGAATTCCCAAAAGAGTTCTATGGGTGAGGTTACACACCTTATTTTGCATGTCATTAAATTAAGCTTAATGTTCCAATGCAAGTGAAAACTAAACTGATCCACAGAATGTTAAAATGCTAACTCTTTCTCATAAATATGAACACTTACCAGGCTTCTTTCTTCTGAGTTGTGATAGATATGATACCGTGAGAAAGGCTGACCTCATCTGCAAGAGAGAAAAAGTAACATTACAAGCTGGCAGCACAGAATATTGAGGGTTTTGTATAATTTACAATCATGTAATTTCAAAGCAATACAGCCTTCCCAGCAGATAAACTCACCCAGCTTGTGTGCCTTCATGGGGGTGATTTTGGATTAGCATGGGATTTCTAACCCACGCTATTTAATCTTGAACACAAACAATTTGATATAATCATTTTTGCAGTAAAGCAGTTTAAAATAAATAACAACAGATTTGAAATTAAGCATGTCCACGCATTCTTCTTATACAAGTCATTTTTTTTTAGTCCTGCTTGGTTTTGCTTGAATAATTTCACCATTAGGAGTGAGACCATATATTTTGCATTTTCTAAACCGCACTCAAGAAAAGAGGTATTGTGCATTTGATAATATTAAAATCTTTCTTTCTCTGAATTGGATTGAAGTTTCTATTTTAAACATAAAGAACAATGTACTTAAAATAATGTATGTGCTGCAACTGCCAAAAAAGCCAACACAGTCCTAGGCGGTATTAACAGAGAAATAAAATTAAGAACACATGAAGTGTTACTACCACTTTATAATGCCTTGGTAAGATAGCACTTAGAATATTGTATCCAGTTTTAGTCACTACAATATAAAAAAGATGTTGAAACTCTACAAACAGTGCAGAGAAAAGCCACAAAGATAATTAAGGAACTGGAGGCTAAAGCATATGAAGAACGGTTGCAGGAGTTGGGCAATTTAATTAAAATAAGGATGAGGGGTGACATGATAGCAGTGTTCCAGTATTTGAGGGGTGCCACAAAAAATAGGGGGTGAACCTATTTTTCAAAACACCAGAAGATAAGACAAGAAGCAATGAATGGAAACTAATCAAGAGAAGCAACCTACAACTAAGGCATTTTACATTTTAAAAAGAGTATTATTATGTCCCCTCCTAAAGTCCTGTGGTTCTTCCTGATTGTGGTTGGGGGTATTTCTGGGAGGGATAAGCAAAGAACATCAAGGACTGTATGCCAAAAGTATACATTCCCAGCAGGCACTACCAAAGGAATGAAAGTCCTTCCACCTGCACAGTTAAAGCGAGAAGACATCTATATTCGGCAGCAATGATATTGGAAGCAGATGATATACAGGTAGTCCTCAATGAGAACTCACAAATGGAACTGGAAATTCAGTTGTTAAGTGAAGCAGTTGTTAAGTGAAACCATGACTATGCTGACAATCTTATTATAGCTTTTCTTTCCTTTGCAGATCTGTGAAGGTTGTAAATGGGAGGATTGGCTGCAAAGTTAGTTTTTCATTACAACTGTAACTGCAACGTGTATGAAGCAGTCAGTAAGTGAGGTCTACCTGTGTAGGATAAAGGAAGTGAATAATCGCTTTAGTGACAATGGTAAGGCAACAATTCATATTGCACAAGACAAAGCAATGGCAAATCACTCCTGCATTTTTACCAAGAAAACCACATGGAATAGAAAACAGAAAATGATTGAGAGTACAATGCTGGGTGATAGGCCCCTCAGGTCAGATGGCATTCCATATGTTATTGGAGAGCTCAGAATCTTTCAGAGTACTAATGGTGTTTTGACATGGCTAGAATTAAAGCCTGTAGGATGTCTAATTGTTATATTGCCCTACAGGAAAAGAAGATCCAAAGCTATAAAGACAGAATTACAGAAGGAACATGGAATGCAAGAAGCAAGAACATGGGGAAGTTCAACAGAATGAAAGATTAAGTGAAATGACTACAAATTGACATTTTAGACATTAGAGAATGGAAATGGATTGAAATTGTATATCTTTAATCAGATCAGACTGTTTAGTATTCAGGACATGAAAAACAAAGAAGGAACGGCACTGCTTTTATAGTTACGACGAATATAGTAAGAACAGTACATCACTACAGTGCAATCAATAGCCAAATAATATTAATGAGCTGTTGTGTATAACCCTTTAATATGGCGATCATTCAAATTTATGTTCCAGCTGCCAATGCAGAAGAAGAGGAAGTTGCTGTATTTTATGATCACGTTCAATTTGGAACCAACAGAAGATGCAAGTAAAACGAGTTTCTTGTGATTGGAGACTGGAATGCCAAAGTTGCCAATACGAAAGAGGAAAACATAATTGGATTGTATGATGCTAAAATGAAGCAGGAGACCAGCTTATAAATTTCTGCCACTCCAATGAATTCTTCATAGCTAATTCAAACAACCAAAAAAATATCTCAATACATTAACATTACCAGATAAAATATGTGGAAATCAAATTGATTTATGTTGTTGCTAAATGAAGTAACTCAATTAGAGCAATAAAGACATGGCCAGGTGCTGACTGTGGAACAGATCCCAAACTGCTCATATGTAAATTCGAAGTTAAACTAAAGAAAAAGAAAACTAGTTAATTTGTACGAGATGATCTTGAAATACACCCATCATTTTCAAGGATGAATTAGGAATTGTTTTGAAGTTCTGAACCTAATTGATAGAAAATGAGAGGAACAGTGGAAAGAATTTAAAGAACGACTTCTTTAAGGATTAATGTGAAAAGAGACTGCCAGAAATGAAGAAACAGAAGAAAGTAAAAAAGGAGTCAAAACAACCATGGAAATTGCCAAGAAGAGAAGCCAAAGCCAAGAAAGACCAAAATCTCAGAAATAAATTTAACAAAAAAATCACAGAGACTTGTTAGTAGAGACAAGAAGCAGGATTTCAACACATGTGTAAAGACACTGAAAATGGAAAAACAAGGAATGTCTTTCAAAAGATCTCTGAATTCAGAAGTAGTTCCAACCTCAAATTGGTATGCTAAAAATACCAATGGACAGATAGCAACAGATTCAAAGGAGATTAAACAAAGATAGGAGTGTACTGAAATACTGTACAGTAAGATGTCAACAACCAAGATCCCTTAGAAAATATTCCTCACTTATAAGAATCTCTAGAAGTAGAAGATGAAGTCAGATCAGCATGCTTTTGACTACCAAGTCTGAAGGCTACAGGAAGTGACAGAATACCCACAGACCTTTGGTAAGTAACAGAAGAAGAATCAGTAAAAGCTCTAACGAAGCTATGCCAGCATATTTGGGGAATGACATAGTGGCCAACAGATTGGAAGAGGTCAATCTATGTACTAATACCAAAAAAGGAGGCTTAACAGAGTGTGCAAAGTATTGTACAGTATCCTTAATTTCACATGCTAGCACAAATAATGCTTAGGATCATCCAATACAGATTAGAGCACTATATGGAAAAAGAGATGCCAGATGTTCAAGCTGGCTTTAGAAAAGGCCAAGAAACATCAGACATTTATGTTGATGCACAATGGATAATTGAGATAGCCCAAAATACTAGAAATAATTTAGCTTGTGTTTCATTGATTATAGGAATGCCTTTGGCTATGTTGAACACATCAAGTTGTAGAAAATGCTCATAAAAATGGGAATCCCATTGTCCTCATGAAAAATTTACATACGTCAGGAATAGGGTTGGGTTCCTGCCAGTTCTAACCTCTTCTATAGAAGAGGTTCCACAAATCTACAGTGCTGTTTAGAACCGGTTTCAGCTCCCTCCCCCTGCCCGTCTGCACATCATCAAGATGAAGAGCAAGAGGAGGAATTCTGGGAGTTGAAGTCCACAAGCCTTAAAGCTGTCAAGTTTGAACACCCCTGGGGTTTTTTTTTCTAAAGGGTTAGGGGTGCAAGGGTTGACAGCTTTGACAGCTTTAAGACTTGCATGCTTCAAATGCCAGAGTTTCTGAGCCAACATTTTGGTTGCTAAGCAAGAGCGTTGTTAAGTGAGTTTCACCACATTTTACAAGTTGGCCACGCCCTTCCAGTCACATGGCTGGCAAGCCACTCCCACTCGGTCATATGGCCAGCAAGCCATTCCCACCTGGTCACATGGCTGGCAAGCCATTCCCACAAAGCAGGCCACACCTACAGAAGAGGTTCTAAAAAAATTTGAAACCCACTACTGGTCAGGAAACTACCGTATAGACAGAACTTTATGAAACAGGCAGGCTCCAGGTTGGCAAAGGAGTGTGACAAGGCTGCATGCTCTCTCCTTATTTATTCAACCTACATGCTGAATTAAGAGAATAGAAAGAAGATGAGTGTGACAAATGGAGGAAGAAGCATCAATAAACTTTGCAATGATGATAGTTGGTTATTAATCACTGATAGTTAAAAATACAAAGGACTTAATAACTAAAATCAAGAAACACGCTGAAAAAAATGGGACTAAGATTGAATTTAAAGAAGAACTAAGGACAACAGGTAGAATAACCAGCCTTAGGACTGATGATGAAGTTATCAAAGTGGTGGATAACGTCTGCTTTTTAGGCTCAACCATCAACGGTTAAGGGACAAGCAAGCAACAAATATGGCACAGACTAGCACTTGAAATACATTATATGAAGGTCTTAAAAAATATTGAAATAGTGGTTGTATCCATACCTACAAAGATAGAATCATGGCATTCTCTATAACATTTGATGGAAGCAAAAATTGAAAGCAGGACGTTGATTCAGCTTTCCATCCTTCCGAGGTCAGTAAAATGAAGGCCCAGATTATTGGGGGCAATATGCTGACTCTGTAAACTGCTGATAAAAGCACTATGAAGCGGTATATAAGTCTAAGTGCTATTACTATTATTGCCACTTTTGAACTTTGGAGTTGGAGAAGAGTTCTGATAATATTATGGGCAGCCATAACAAGTGAACAAATCAATCCAGAGTTCTCACTCAAACATAAATGATCATACTGAAATTCAGACACACATTATGTAAAGATACAGTTTTCTAGTGCTCTAGGCTGAGAAAGGTGGCAATAAAGAGAAAAAACCCAGTGGGAAGGTGAATAGACTCAGTTATAATAGTGATGAGTGTACTATTGGAACACCTGAAAATTCCAGAAAAGGGACAGATCACCAAGGGAAAATCTGTTTCCAGTACCATGATTTGATGACACAATATATCAATCAACTATAATGTAATATATACATTATAGTTGTGTGGTAGGGCAGTGATTAGAATATAGCAATAGCAATAGCAGTAGACTTATATACCGCTTCATAGGCCTTTCAGGCCTCTCTAAGCGGTTTACAGAGAGTCAGCATATTGCCCCCAACAATCTGGGTCCTCATTTTACCCACCTCGGAAGGATAGAAGGCTGAGTCAACCCTGAGCCGGTGAGAATGCCATATTATAGGCTGACTGTAGCCACAGATAGGAGTTTGATCCTGATGGCTCAAGGTTGATTCAGCCTTCCATCCTCCCGAGACCTGTAAAATGAGAACCCAGATTGTTGGGGATAATATACTGACATTTGTAAACTATCAGAGAGTGTTGTAAAGTATTGTGGAGCAATATATAAGTCTATGTGCTATTGCTAAGTGCTATTGCTATATTTTGAAGTAGTCTGTTTCTTTTATAGATTTTGGCATTAGGAGCCACAATTTCTGTACCATTAGATTTTGGGTTAGCTATCAAAATATGGTTACTTGTTCAAAGTAATTTTACAAATTTAGTAAAAATTGTTGTTGTTTTAACCATTCAGTCATGTAGGATGTATCAAATCTTGGTTTTGTGACAAAGTACTGACAAACTACAAGCAAGATGGTGTCCAAGTACAACATGTGTTCTTAAATCAACAGATTTTATCTTGTCAGGAGCCAACTGCTGGTAAAATAAATTAGAGAGGCAGAACTGGGCATTTATCCATCCCGTCTGTATAGTTCTGAAGAGTGGAATATTCTTCAGTTGCAGATCAATGCTGATCAAAATTCTAAACAGCATTTCATTACCTAAATGGAAAGCCAATATCAGAAAGATAATAGAACCATTATCAGCTGCTCCAGATGTTATGTGAAAGTTTGTCCAGAACACTCAGAGAAATTTTATAATATTGGGCCCCAGGGAAGGCTGAAAAATACATTCCTTGGAGGATGTTACAAGTGTATTAAATCAGATATGAGAATAGTAAATTATCTTCTTTACAATTATATGCTGTGGCCAAAAAGCTAGTGCTGTAAAGATTGAGTGATACTCAGGGTGATACTCATACTTTTCATGATTAATGAAAAATGTAAGCATTTGTAAATTAAATAGAAACATTTTTAAAAATCCTTTTGGATGCAAAATTTTAGTGGTATGTATCTACAGGTGAAACTCAAAAAATCAGAATATCATGCAAAAGTTCATTTATTTCAGTAATGCAACTTAAAAGGTGAAACTAATTTATGAGATAGACTCATTATATGCAAAGCAAGATAGTTCAAGCTGTGATTTGTCATAATTGTGATGATTATGGCTTACAGCTCATGAAAACCCCAAATCCACAATCTCAGAAAATTAGAATATTGTGAAAAGGTGCAATGTTCTAGGCTCAAAGTGTCCCACTCTAATCAGCTAATTAAGCCATAACACCTGCAAAGGATTCCTGAGCCTTTAAATGGTCTCTTAGTAGGAATCACAATCATGGGAAAGACTGCTATCCTGACAGTTGTGCAGAAAACCATCGGCACACTCCATAAGGAGGGAAAGCCTCAAAAGGTAATTGCAAAAGAAGTTGGATGTTCCCAAAGTGCTGTATCAAAGCACATTAATAGAAAGTTATGTGGAAGGGAAAAGTGTGGAAGAAAAAGGTGCACAAGCAGCAGGGATGACTGCAGCCTGGAGAGGATTGTCAGGAAAAGGCCATTCAAAAGTGTTGGGGACTTTCACAAGGAGTGGACTGAGGCTGGGGTCAGTGCATCAAGAGCCACCACACACAGACGGATCCTGGACATGGGCTTCAAATGTCATATTCCTCTTGTCAAGCCGCTCCTGAATAACAAACAAGGTCAGAAGCGTCTTACCTGGGCTAAAGAAAAACAGACCTGGTCTGTTGCTCCGTGGTCCAAAGTCCTCTTTTCTGATGAGAGCAACTTTTGCATCTCATTTGGAAACCAAGAACCCAGAGTATGGAGGAAGAATGGAGAGGCACACAGTGCAAGATGCTTGAAGCCCAGTGTGACGTTTCCACAGTCTGTGTTGATTTGAGGAGCCATGTCATCTGCTGGTGTTGGTCCACTGTGCTTCATTAAGTCCAGGGTCAACGCAGCCGTCTACCAGGAGATTTTGGAGCACTTCATGCTTCCTTCCACAGATGAGCTTTATGGGGGTGCTGACTTCATCTTCCAGCAGGACTTGGCACCTGCTCACACTGCCAAAAGCACCAAAACCTGGTTCAATCACCATGGGATTACTGTGCTTGATTGGCCAGCACACTCGCCTGACCTGAACCCCATAGAAAATCTATGGGGCAAAGCCAAGAGAAAGATGAGAGACATGAGGCCGAACAGTGTAGAAGAGCTGAAGGCCGCTATTGAAGCATCCTGGCCTTCCATAACACCTCAGCAGTGCCACAGGCTGATAGCTTCCATGCCACGCTGCATTGAGGCAGTAATTGCTGCAAAAGGGGCCCAAACCAAGTACTGAGTACATATGCATACTTATACTATTCAGAGGTCCGATATTGTTCTATGTACAACCCTTGTTTTATTGATCGCATGTAATGTTCTAATTTTCTGAGATGGTGGATTTGGGGTTTTCATGAGCTGTACGCCATAATCATCACAATTATAACAAATCACGGCTTGAACTATCTTGCTTTGCATGTAATGAGTATCTCATATATTAGTTTCACCTTTTAAGTTGCATTACTGAAATAATGAACTTTTGCACGATATTCTAATTTTTCGAGTTTCAGCTGTATGTGTGTGAGAGGAAGAATGAGTTAAAATATCTAATGAAAGAACCTACCAGCTATTCTGTTTGTGTGTATGCGTGTGTGTGTGTGTGTGTATGGGTTTGTGTGTGTATTTACACATGCTCATAAACATTGCAAAGCAAGGCTGCAATATAAATTAAATATTTTATTTGAATATGATTTATATGCTAAATAATTAGCTGCCTAGGTGCTAAATATTATTTATTAAATATTATTTATTTAAAATGTATGCATAAAGGTATACAATGGCTTTTAAAAATATGTACAGCAATATAGGTTTGTCTAGTAATGTTTTGGAATTAACAAAAGAACTAACAGATGGTAAGTTTGGATTTGCAGTAAGTATATCTTTAAAATATATTTTTAAACTTTGTGCTTCCACTTCTTAAAGATCCCTGAGCATTAGATAAATTTTTGAGATTTTGTTGCAAGAATTAAGCAATTGCGGGGGGGGGGGGGAATCCTTACGGGAGACATAGGAAAATACATTTTAGAGTATTAAATGATGGAACTCTTCAGACAAAACAACCAAAATGCAGATAAAGGAGACAATGGCAGAGGTAGAGCTTCAGAATTCTTTTGTTCATAGGAGCTTCAGAACACTCTATTTTTAGAAACCTTCAGAGGAAAAACAGAGCAATTTATCTTCTGCTGGATATGAAACTATACTTAGTCTATAAGACTTCATTTCTTGGTAACAGCAAGAAATGAATTTAATATTTTGATCTTAGCAGAGCAGCACTTTACGCACCATGGTAATCTGAAACGAAGTCTGCATCTTAATATTAAGACAAAATTTTAGAAAAGGTTGAATAAATGCATAGAACAAAACTAGATTCTCCTTTTATCCATAGGTTCAAACACTGATCAATTCAAGTGACAAAACATTCCAAAATCTAAATAGAACAATATGGTACATTATTTTTTTTAAAGCAAATTAGTATAATCTAATTGAATATGACAAAGAAATACAATATATTTCTCACTTATTAGCAAACATAAGATATATTTATTACTCATTAATACATGTGACAGAATAAGAGTCACAAGAAGTTATAATCCTCTAGGTTTTTTTAAATGTATATTGGCACTGAACAATTTGCTAGTTTTTCCAAAACAATCATTCTGACCACCATCTCCTCCTTTTCTTGCTCCTCCTTTCTTTGGACTGGTGGGCTGCACAAGGTTGCTTGGCAGGTTCCAGGCCTCACGTGCAGGCCTGCTTTAGATCCATCTATCAGAAAGATCTACTGAATTATTTATTGATTTCACTTTGATTTGTATACTTCTTTATTTAGATGTTTCAGAAGACCAAGTGAGAAATTGCAGCTCCAAAACATTTTCCGTTTTCTTATTTTATTGTATTAAGATGCTTAGTTTACACAATTCTATATATTGGACCTGATGGACTATGTGCCTACTTCTTAAAAAAGCTTTCCACTGCCATAGCAGAACCTCTAAGCATAATCTTTGAAAAATCTTTCAGGACCAGCTCCTTCCCCAACCTATGGTCACTAGACACACTCATCCCTATCTTCAAAAAGGGAGACCCCAGCCTAATTGAAAATTACAGACCAATCTCTTTATGTTGTGTCAACTGCAAAGAAAGTGCAGATGCATGGAATCAATCATAAATTAATCCATTACCCTCCACTGAGAGACAAACAACCTGCTCTCTAACAAACAATTTGGTTTCAGAAAAAATATGTCCTGTAATCTGCAACTCCTACACTGCAAAAACATATGGACTACACATCTCGATCAGGGCAAAGCAATAGACGCAATTTACATAGACTTCTGTAAAGCCTTTGATTCAGTGGTACATGATAAACTACTTCTAAAACTAAAATCTTATGGCATTTCTGGACCCCTGCATAATTGGATAGCAGCGCTTCTGTCAAACAGGCAACAAGTGGTCAAAATAGGGAGAATCCTATCAAATCCTGTACCTCTTAACAGCGGTGTCCCCCAAGGTAGGGGGACTGTCTACTGTTGACCTCACTCCATTCCTAAGAGGACTGTAAGAGGTGTGCACAAGCACACCAAAGTGTCTATTGTCCCTGTCCTAATGTCCCCATTTATTCGTATCCATTTCCTGTTTTCATAATCATGTTTATACATATCTGTTATCTTATACATGTTTGACAAATAAATAAATAAATAAATAAAATGAATTCTCATAATTCTGATATTATTTTCATTGAAGCTACTCTGAGTAGGTTAGAAAGTCTCATCAACTATTATATTTACATTTTAAAGACTGAGTGAATTATATAAAGAAGTTAGAATTTCCTCCAAAAGGGGCATTTTTTAATGTAAAACACACTCAGATGTTATGCTTAGCTATGCCCCAGCGAGTCAAGTTTGACTCCTTGTGATTATGTGGAACAAACTTTGCAGCAATTATCTTTTAAAGAGATAATCTGCAGTTTTTATCTGCTGTCTTCCCTTTCTTTTATTTTGCTCAATTATGCCAAACATGCTATTTGTTTTTAGTTTATCATCTGCTCACATCATCTGCTCAAAATATATGAATTTCTACTTGCCACTGGTCTACAAACGATTGATTCTCCTTGCAGTCCATGGTACTCTTGGTAACAATTTCCAAATCCATGATTCAAAAATATTTATCTTCTTTCTTTTTCAGTGTTCAGCTTTCATGCTGTGCATTACCAACACAAGGATCATTGCTTTTATTATTCTGATTGTTATTGACATGTAAATGTCTCTGTAATTTATTTCAGAGCATTTACATTTAAACTCTGGCACAAACATATGCCATAACTGTCTCTTTTGGTTGCTGTGATCCTCATAACATCTCTTTCATTTGATCCCAAGCCTATATTTGAAGCACTATTAAATCACCTTTTGTTGTAATAGTTGAAAACTTATCCAACATAGATTTTGCCATGGGTATGCTCTGATGCATTTAAATTTATAAACTGTAAACTATTTTCATTCAGTGATCTCCAAACGAAACTATCTGGTAACTATGGTGGAGTAGAGGTCCCAACCTCTGGGCTGTAGCCCATTAATGGTCTATGTGCTATTTTGCAATTAAGCCATGGAAACGGTGGGTGAGTGAACATGCATGCACATCCTCACTTGCAAGAGCAGTGGGCGAGTGCTTGTATGCGTGCTCATTTGCATGAGTGACGTGTGTACACCATTCGCACAAATGGAGCCACATGCATGCTTGTTGTGTGCTCATAAAGAACCATCCCTTCTCTCCCACCACCCTACCCCGCCAGTCTGCAAAGCCGGAAAGGTTGAACTCTATGCTACAGGAACATATCTCAAATCTGTCAGAGACACTAGCAAATGCCTAGTAATGATTGTTGTTCCTACAATCATTCTCCCCACTAAGGTGGGGAGAAGGCCTGGGCCACCCAGGTATAATGGAGACCAGGACATGTCCCCAGCAATGCTCTGTTTAATGACTCTCACAGTCGCCGAATAAGCACCACTGCGAGAGGTGGCTTTGTAGTTTTTGAATGAAGCAGTCACTTGGCATTTTGCTTAATAACCACTTTATTCAATGATCAAGATACTGGGCCTAGCTGTGTTTGTAAATGGAGGACTACTTATATCATTTAAAGATCTAAGATCTCTTTCAAAATAAAAACTTCCACAAAGTAGACATCAACATTCAATTAAGAGGCCAATCTGAATATTTTTTCCTGGCACCCAAATTTCTGTAGATAGGAAACAGGCATAAGGACACATAACACCATAAAAGCTAAACGCAAACTGTAGTCCTTGTGCTTTCATCATGTAGAAATACTAGTCAGATAGTTTCCCTTGGATATCACTGAATAAGAAGAGTTTATAGTTTAAATTCATAAATTTAAACCAAACTAATTTAAAATTGCATATAAAATACCATCCCTGCAATAAGGGAGAAATCTGATTAGGACTGCAGTGGTTAGAAATTTCTCCTTCCTCCAGGCTATTTTCCTGATAACTATTTTCCCTTTGTCTTCAGATCTGTTCAATTCAAATCACTGACAATAAAGAGAGGGGGAAAAATCCTGCTCCATCTCTTTGCATTTCCTATAAAGGGAAGCTGCAAAGTTAGCAAGCCACCTTTTCCCCTTGAAAGATCTGATGCATGGGAGCTAACAACCAATGTGAGGCAGGAGTTCCTCCAAATGAGACTTCTTAGAATGTACAAAAAGTAGTAACAGTATCAAAACAAAAAATTAAACAAAACCAGTTTGAGTTGTAGTTTCAAATAAACCACAACCAAGCCAGAAATACACTGATTTAGCTTCTGAACACAGACAAAAAGTTTGGCAATGGTTTTTTACCTGTTTTAGAGTTTTTGTATGGAAAAGTCTTAGGTGTCACTCTGAGAAATAATATGAAAGGGAAGGTATTCAGCAGAAAAGCCAATAGGAAAGAAGCTTTTCTTTGCTATTTTGCTAACCAACCTGAAACCTACTACTACTTCTCCTTATTTTTTTAAGCTACTCAACAGAATGTTATGCATCTTCCACATAGAACAAAGGGCTATACTGTTAATACTCTTTTTTATGGCAAGATTGTTTTATCAAGATCAATTTTAATTAAAGGCACATAACAGAAGACTGATAACAAATAGTATACATATTAGTTGGTATAAATGACAGTATTTTTCATACTGAGGTTTATAGAGTAAAATGAAAATGTCAGGGTTCCGCTAATGTTGCAATTACAGAAAACTTCATGCCATGGGGGGGGAAAAATCAAAATTAAGTAGATACTATTTAAGGCATCAAAATAAGATTGTTGTTTTTGTACCTCTGCATATTTATCTAACAATATCTTTATGCCCAGATTATCCATACATAAGAGATGCAGACATTCACAGATTGTGTTCAAGACCTCAAAGGCCAAGTATTGTGATATAATTAGGAGCTGCCAACTTGCCAGTAAAACTAAGAGTTTTTGGAAGAGTTCTAGGTACAAGTAGTCTTGTTTAGCTACTGCCTTCTACAGCAACTGTTCACAGTTATGATGAAAAAATAACTTTGTGGCCTATCCTTGCATTTACAGTGCATTCAGAAAGCATTCAGACCAGGGGTGGGTTTCAAAAATTTCAGCAATGGGTTTTCTGCTCAGTTGTTGGGTGGGCGTGGCCATGGTGGGCGTGACCTAGTCGACCTCCTGCGTGACCCAACAAAAGCGCGCACGACAAAAGCATGGTGACAAAACCGCGTCGCTAAAACCATGACGTCATCAACACGCTGACAACAGCACGTCGACAACAGCGTGTCGACAGAAGGGCGATTTACAACAGCGCGTCGACAGAAGGGCGATTTAAGTTAAGGTAAGGGTTAGGTTTAGGTTAGGTTTAGGTTTAGGGTTAGGGTTAGGGTTAGGGTTAGGTTTAGGGTTAGGGTTAGGTTTACAGCACCCTTCTGTCGGCGCGCTGTTGTCGGCGGGATTCAGCGCTCATTCGTCGGCGCGGTTCAGAACTTGTGGTTTTGTCACCGCGGTTTAGTCGGGCACGCTTTTGTCGGTCGCCCTTTTGTCGGTGAACCAACCTCCTGCACCACAGCAGAGAGGCCATTTTTGCCTTTCCCAGGCTCCGGAGGCTTTCCTCAAGCCTTTGGGAAACTGAAAACTACCTCCCCTAGGCTCCAGAGGCCTTCCAGAAGGACCATTTTCCTCCTCCCTGAGCCTCCGTGTGGGCCCTGCATTTACCTCACATCCAAAATGGACCCCATGAAGACTCCTGGGAGGGGCATGGTGGGGTGGCAGGAGCGTGGCATGGTAGGCGGGACCAGCCAAGGGTGGGATTTGGAGGTTCTCTGAACTGAACCCGGGTGAACCCGTAGCAGCCCATCCCTGATTCAGATCCCTTCACTTCTGTCAATTTTGTTATGCTACAGCCTGATTTTACAGTTGTTTTACATTTTTTTCTCATTAATCTACACTCACTATCCCACAATGACAAAATGAAAACAGAACTTTGGAAATGTCTGTAAATAATCTTTTTAATGAAAATACAAATTTCATTTGGCATTAATTACTCTGGCATGAGAGCCATTTTGGTCTAGTGATTAACTGGCTAGAAACCAGGAGCCTATGAGTTCAAGGGTCGCCTTAGACATGAAAGTCAGCTAGATGACTGGGTCAGTCACTCTCACTCAGCCCAACTTACATCAAAGGTTGTTTTTGTGAGGAAGGAATATTAGATCTTTTCACTGCTTGCATTATTTTTTTAAAAAAATAATAAAGGCAAGATGAAAAATAAAAAATAAAATAAAATTTACCAGCTTTAGATAAAACAAGCTATTAGCTACATTTTGCCAAACTAAGTGCAAAATTTGAAGACAGAACACACCCCTGTGCTAAATTCATTCATAAATTTCAGTGACAAAATACTCAGGGAGGCATGGGGAGCCTATGTTATATTCTTTTAGAAATATCACCATCCAACCATGGTCTTCTCTGCCGCTGAATTAAATGCTATTCTCCAATCCTTCACTTAACGCAAATCCTTACTAACGAAGGGGAATATATGTGTCCTGGGATAATATTGCAGGAGTTGGGTCGATCACCGGGACCAGAGGCTTTGTCTTTCGAACTTTTGGACTCATACACTAATTGTTACTGTATACATTTTGCTCTCCTAAATACTGATTGCTCATCTGCCTCTGTTCCAATTTATTGTTAATGATATGGTTCTGATTTTTTGTGTGTGCAGCACATGACAAGCAAACAGACCATTCAATTCCTTCAACTTTACCATCCTTCATCCATCAATCGTGGTAAGAAAACAAGAATGGGTAGGTTTTCACGTGCAAGTTATGTCTCTTCTCATTTCTGTCATATGTTAAATAGTGTAGAAAAATAATATATTTTGATTGGTATGGAGTTGAAATAATCAGCACTTTTACTCCAATTTCTCCTCTTCCTTTTTTTCCTCTTTGCATAGGTAACAACTTTCACATTCCTCCATTCTTTGGTTGAAAGGCAAGTCAAGATCTGGAGGGAGACAATTGCAGAAGAGCAATAGACGCGGCTGCCTGGATCTGGAATGGAGAAAGTGTGCCTACATCAACCTGAAACTACTAGTAAGCCCCACTCAGACCTGACCATTTACTGTTGACCTGAGTTCACCACCTTTATGGGTGATAAAAGCATAACAAATTTTACACACCTTGCATGAAGTCAGTTTAAAGAGTTCAAGGTTACCTCAGCCTTTCATTCTTCTAAGGTCAGTAAAATGAGCAATCAGATTGTTGGGGGCAATATGCTGACTCTGTAAATTGCTTGGAGAGAGCTGTGAAGTAGTATAAGTCTAAATGCTAATGCTGTTGCTACTCATTGGCTGGAGTAAAAATGAAGGCAGAAAAAGGATATTGCCAAGCAGGGACGTGCAGTCAGGGGAGGCAGGGGAGGCAGAGCCTCACCACTGTTATCATGAAAAGAAAAAAAATGTAAAAGGAAAAAGACAAGAGCTGAGGTCAGGCTGAGCTAGTTGCTGCCAGAGTCACCAGGGATGACTCTGCTTAGTGCTTAACTGTTTAAAAAAGCCTCTAAAAAGTGCCCTCTACAGAAGATGGCAGGAGAACGATGTGCCTCATCTAGTCTGGCGTTTTATGATCACTCGAGCAGAGTTAAGCAAGGGTTAAAAGCCAAAAAAATCCTGACGTAATGAGGCACATCGTTCTCTTGCCTCTTGCCTCCTCCTGTAGAGGCTTTTTTAAACAGTTAAGCACTAAGCAGAGTCGTCCACTGTGACTCTGGCAACAACTATCTCAGCCTGACCTCAACTCTTGCCTTTTTCCTTTTACATTTTTTTTCTTTTCATGATGGCAGGCAAGAGCAGAGTTGAAATCCTCTCTGAAACAGCTGGAAAAGGTACATGTGGGTCGGAGGGAGGGGGAGGAATTCAAACTTCATCCTCCTGGTGCAACTTTGTGTGTGTGTGTGTGTGTGTTTGAGAGGGGGGGAGGGAGCATATTGAGACAGTTCAACAGCATATTGAGAGCATATTGAGACAGTGTATGCACTATGTAACACTCTAATACTATGCCTTTGGGTCTTCTGAAATTTTAATTATCTAATCATAAGAAAAAACAATGAATTTCCACTTCTACTTACACCTGCCAGCTAAATTGCTGCTAGTGGTATTGCTAACATGGGCTGAGGAGGAAAACCTAAATTTTCTGAATCCTGGTGCAACTCTGTGTGTGTGTGTGTGTGTGTTTGAGAGAGGGGGGAGGGTGGGAGAGAGCGAGGAAGAGGGGAAGGGAGAAGAAAAAGAAAAAGAAAGAAACATATTTAGCAAAGGAGAAAAACAAATGCTGTCGCTTTAAATCGGAACTGAGCATGTCTGGCTGTGGAATTCTGGGAGTTGAAGTCCACAAGTCTAAAAAAAAATGCTGCCTCACCAGCCATAAAGCTCACCGCACGTCACTGTTGCCAAGCCATATTTGTGCATGGTTAGACGTCTGTCCTTAGATATTAACATTTTGACAGACACTAATTATTTAAAGAAGCACCAACAACTAGTGAAGGAACAGATTTGTCTTGTAGGTTATTCACAAGAATACTATTTGAGAAGGAACATCTGTTTTTTAGACATGTAATATAGAGAGTCTTCGACTTAGAATCACAATTAAGCCCCAAATTTCTGTTGTTAACTGATTCATTTGTTAAGAGAGTTTTACTTAAGAGAGTTTTCTTAAGAGAGTTTTTAGAGCCGAGGTGGTGCAGTGGTTAAATGCAGCACTGCAGGCTACTTCAGCTGACTGCAGTTCTGCAGTTCGGCTGTTCAAATCTCACCGACTCAGCCTTCCATCCTTCCGAGGTGGGTAAAATGAGGACCCGGATTGTTGTTGGGGGCAATATGCTGACTCTGTAAACCGCTTAGAGAGGGCTGAAAGCCCTATGAAGCGGTATATAAGTCTAACTGCTATTGCTATTTACCTCATTTTATGACCTTTCTGGCTACAGTTGTTAAGTGAATCATTGCAGTTGATGAGTTAATAAATTGGTTGTTAAGTGAATCTGGCTTCCCCATTGATTTTGCTTATCAAAAAGTTGCAAAAAGTGATCACATGACACCCAGGAATGGTCATAAGTATGAACCAGTTGCCAAGCATCTGAATTTTGATCACATGACCATGGAGATGCTGCAAAAGTCATAACTGGGCAAAATAGTCATAAGTCACATTTTTCAATGCCATTGTAACTTTGAATGGTCACTAAGTGAACTTTTGTAAGTCAAGGTCTACCTGCATAAGAAATTACATAAATAATCAGTGATGACTGAAAAATTGAAAGTGAAGGAAACCATAAAAATGTTCATGAAATAGCCAGGAACTAAGTTTTTATATTTTAAAAGAGTTTTTAGTTCTAAGTAATTACATTTTCATTGAATATACAAAATGTTTTTTAAAAATTTACAGTTTCTGTTAACAGAATACTGTAAAACATAATGGCATCATTGGTTTATCATTATTATAGTGTATATTATTCTTAAGATTCTAAGATTCCAACTGATGGGTCGACTATTTCATATCTGCTTATTCATGTTTTCTACTTTACAAGACTATCACAGTCTTGGTTTACTTAAAGCTATGAAAGCTATGTCATTGTCTCTTTCATACAACTTTGATTTCTATAAGTTGTTACTCTGCTGTTTAATATTCTTCCAAACAATTATATTTGCTTTTCTTGGTTTTATATTAAATACATTTAAAATTCTGTTCAATTTTCTCTTTATAGTAGTGAGAATCACTCTGTATCATTTTATATTGCAGTAATTTTGAAAAGGAATTCCCAACTATATGTGATACTGCTCTTAATGTTTTGCTTTGGTTGTTTAGCCATTTTTTCCCTTTTAATATTATTAAGCTAAATCATTTCAGTTTTTTAAAAATCTGGCTCATTATTCCTATCATGTTAGCATCAACCTGCTTTTCCAATTGGCTTGTACTTTGTATTTTGTGGCAGATTGGAAGGCTTTTTGGCAGTAATGAATTCCATTATATAATTTTCATATACGTATTTTTATTGAGCATCTGCTTTTTTATCTGTACTATAACTATCAGTAATAACACATATTGATTGATTATTACGATAGCAATGTTGGAAATGTCAAATTTACCTGCTGCTCTTTGACCCTGGTATCATCTTCCAACCAGGTGCATTTTAATTCACATTATTAAAATTTCTTCATAGCACAAATTTCTTGAAATTCATAGCTCACAGCTTTTCAAAAATACATTGGAAGGGATAGCAACATGCTAGGCGGCATTTGCTTTCAATTCTAAATCCAGAGGAGGTCTTCCTAAACAACTTATAGCTCAATTAAATTGACTGATGATATTATGGTTTTAGCATTCAAAGTTCCTCATTCCTACTGCTCATAGTCAAAAAAAAAAATCCATTGTCAAACTTAAAATCTAAATATCATGAATTCAATAACCTGATTACAAGTTCCTCAGAGAAGGGAGCTAAAAGAGACAGCTGTTAGGAAGAAAGAGCAGCACATTATGAAAGAGATCCTTGTGTGCTGGCTGTCAGAGGCTTTAAGATGCTGGCTGAACTGAATTACCCTCAGTGTGATATCAGGATAAAAGTGAGAGAATTCTCTTGGGCAATAAGACACATATTATAAGATCACTTTTCTCATTTTCACAAACTATCCTGAATACCTCCTGCTCCATCAGCTAGCCACCAAGACCTTTGCTTGCAAGCACGGAGAAGAAGGTATTGTAAAAGCAGGTTTACATCAGCATTTCTGTATTGAGATTATGTACTATTTACAATCCACTCCAGTTATATTCACATGTGAGGTGAAAAGAAGATAAACAGCTCAAAATGTAAAATAGAGGTTGAAGTTCCATCAGTATTATTGGGTTTTTTTGCCTAGTAATTAGCCCAACTTAAGTTAATATATTATGTCAAAATAGATAGATAGATAAATTGATAGATAGATAAATTTAAGGCTTTATCTGAGGCCTTCTATCCTAAAGTCAGATGTGTCTTTGCAGTCTATATTGGAAAATATTAATTCAAATACAAGAATCTGTGTAACAATTTATTGTATTGTATTTATTTAAAAGATGGGAAAAGAAGGTAACACAAGATTTCCAATGAAGAAATTACTTTAAAACAAGACATTGCCAGTTCTTTGAGGTAGGCAATGACAAGTAACAGATGCAATTAAGATTCCAGGAATGTTCTTCATTGTTGCAAGACAGATTAACAGAATATTGGTAATTTATCAGTTTTTCTCTAGTTCATTTTATGCTAAAACAAAATTAGGGAAAAGGATATTTGAAATTCTTTCTCAAAAGTCTTCTTTCTCAGGAGTGAACAATCTTTTCTAAAACTCTTCTCTTACTAGCTCAATAATTCCTTCTCTCCTCCCCACTCCTGTTCGGGTTTATAGACTTTCACAGACACCCATAGTTAGGGAATTTGGGGTGGAAAATCTCTTGCCCATTTCCTCCAATTTTTCTATGTAGAAGTCTGGAAGCCTGCCACTTTTGTGGAGGCAGGCAGTGCACATCTTTCCCTCTTTTGATTTCTCATTCCTATCAGTGCCCCAAGTAATTCTCACACCTACTGTATCAAGTTGGGTGTTATTGTTGCTATACAGCACCTGAAAGTAATTTAAGTATTAATAATGTAAGTATTTCTATAAAAAGGATCACTTTTCTCAGATACTTCCCTTGGGTTTGTATTCAACATTTTAGCACTGTATTTGATTTGGAAAATATCTCATGTACCTTGCAAACTTCCATTTTAGTGTAAGGAATTAAATATTAATTAAAATGAGTTGATTTCAATGTAATATCTTTGCAGTTATTGTCTACAGCAGATTTACATATGCTCCAGAAATTTTTTGGCATATTCCTCAATATATTACAAAAACATATTGCCAAATACTAAATTTTAATGTTACCAAAAGGAAAAATAAAATTAGTTGTGCCAATAATCTGATCTGTTTTAAGTGTGAATTAAATATAAATTATTATTTCTCATTTGTCCCAATTATTTGAGTAAAATAGTACAGAAATATTCCAAGAAATATCAAGTATAAACCTCCGTCCACAAAAAATTGGCAGCAAATCTGCAATTTGTCTTGAGAGAGACAGAATGGTTCCAGTGTTTGCAATATGGCACAGTTTCTTTACATAGATCAAGGACTGAAGAATGAATTATTCTGCTAATGGAAAGGCTTATTAATAATTAATAAATTATTAAGATGCTCTGGACTTCAATTTTTATAATCATTTGCCACTGGCCATGGTGGATGTAGTCGATGAGGGTAACCGATGTAGAACATGGCAGATCTTTAATTTTACATATTTTACATAAAAGAGATTTTTATAAAAACTATGAGTACAAACCCAAAATATTTTACATCTACAGATTTATATTTACTAAAACTGTCAGGTATGAAGGACCAGGTCAACATGTGAAGATTCAATTAAACTGTTTTGTTGCTAAAGGTCTATGCATAAGAATCTTCTCAACTAATCATTAGCACCTGCTTAGCGTTAGGGGGGTCAGCGACATCCAAGAGGGTTATACTTATTTTTTTTTTTTTGATACCCAGGGTTTCTAGGCTGACCCCCCTCTTCACTCCACTCTTAGGCTCTGACATCTCTTCTTCTACCGAAACACAAATTTCTTCTGGATTTTAAAGATATAAATATATAATCAAAATCACTTATATTAAATCAACAGCCATAATCTAATGATATTTTATAACATATTTTACTTAATTCAGTAATTTTTACTTCTGTATAAGTACAACGAAGTCAGGTACAATGTAATTAACTAAATATATGAAGTGGAAAAAACATTCAAGAAGGTGGCAATGGCAAACTACACTTCCAATGCTACCAAGGAAACTGCATGGATATAGTCACAAAGAATTAAGATCAGCTCAAGGGATTTTATTTATTTATTTATAAATGTTTAGAGCAGTAGTCCCCAAACCTTTTGGCACCAGGAATTAGTTTTGTAGAACCCAATTTTTCCATGGGCCGGATGGAAAGAGAAGGAGAGTGCAGCCTAGATCCCTCGCATGTGCAGTTTACAGTAGGATTCACACTCCTATGAGAATCTAATATCTGATTATTTGAAGTGTAGCTGAGGCAGTGATGGGGAACAGCTGAAAATACAAATGAAGCTTCGCTCACTCACCTGCCGTTCTCCTCCAGCTGTGAGGTTCAATTCCTAATAGGACACAAACCAGTCTATGGTCGAGGGGTTGGGGACCCCTGATCTAGAGATTTAGAAACTAAAAATCAATGGCTACAAAAATAGTATTTTGACTGGCAGATGGAAAGAAATATCAACACTGTTTGTTTATTAGGAAATATTAATTATCCATAAATTGAAGCTGAATCCAGTGTAAAGATCAAGTATGCAAAAGCATAAAGGAGTAGTAAAGATCAGCATAAGACTAAGTAGATCTTTCTATTGCAATACTGGTTGATATTTTGATCTTCACATTTTGACACAGTGCAGCAAGTAACTCAAGTTACAAAACACAAAGTTTATAACAACTGAAATCAAACCTCAAGTATTGTTTTCTATTTCTTTCTCTCAGAAAATGAACATTGAAATGAACACTGAAGACATTTCTTGTCTTCACTTTTACCAGCAGAAACAGGATCACAAACACATTGTAGGCCAAAAAAGCCACACTGGGACAGAGGCCCATTGTTTTTTAGCAGTCTTAAGAATTCTGTAAATGCAAGACAGGATTAGCCATCTTGCACTGCATTTAGAATTTGTTTTAAAAAGAGACACAGAAAATTTATAAAATATTAACTTTGTATCCATATGATTACAAAATTATTTAAATGTATTTAATATTATTTCAAAAAATCTTAAGAGGTATAAGGTTTTGTCATGGTCTCTAGAAATTTAGAAAATATTTGATAATATTACCAAATTCTTCACTATCTTGATCACAGGTGTCAAACTGGCAGCTCATGGGCCAGATGTATCACGTGCAGGCCTCGCCCACCCCAGCTCCACAAAGGGAAAAAACATCACGATATGTCATGTGATGATAACATGAAGTCACGAGCTTAATACCCGTGATCTTGATGGATAAATTCATCAAAATATAGCAGCAAAAATGAAATCAATCTAACTTTTCACACATAGAAAGTAAATATGAAGGATACATCAATTAATTCCCTCATTGCAAAAATGTGGCATCCACTTCCAGAGCATAATCAGCAGTTTTACTAAGCACACATAGTCCATGTTTAGTGACTGCAATTGGGACTGGCAACTCTGTCATTAAGCAAATCAGCTGTTACAGTAAATGGAAAGTCATGTGACTGCAACAGTGCTTTTTGGCTCAAAACAGAGTTCACTTTTGCCTACCTCCTGACCTCCTTCACTTCCTTTGGAATGGTAAACCCAGGACTGGGATAATTAACAAGAAGGAATTAATATTTGTATTTACGGTACATTGGTTTTAGAGGAAGGGATTACAAGAGAATAAGCAGGCTCACAATGGAAATAAATATTGAAAGCAATACTGGCACTGGCAGCTTCAAATACATTATACAACCTGCTGAATTCCCCACTAAGTACCTACTTACTACTCTCTTGTAATCCTTTCCTCTCAAAACTTTCTGCTGGGGAGTGGAATTAATCAGGCACAGGAGAAATTGCCTATGGTAATGGCTTGGTTATTATTTTCTTCCCCCTCACAAAAGGGAGAGATTGGAGAATATATAGGCATACAATGAGGAATTATCTGGGCTGTTTGTGTAGCTGAAAACACCAGCACATTGGTTTCAATGTGTATTCTCCACTGTGTACTTCTTTACTTTCTTGTATTGCCTTTCTATTCAATCTGTCTGCTCTAAAATCAAGAGAGGGCAAGAAAAACAAGAGGACATTATATTCTGATGGTAATGTCGATCCCATGATTGAGAGACAGTAACTGGCTAACTTCAAAAGGTCACTGAACAAGACTGTTGGTAAATGAGGATTACCTATAGAAATAATCTGAAACTAGCTAACTGAAAACACCACTCCCAATAATAAGAAGTTTTATGTTGATTTATCCTTCCAGTGGAGGTTTCCTTCCCCAAGCTCTCAGCCTGGATAGGCACCTGTAGACAAGAAAGGAAGCACCTCAACCAATTGCCAGGAAATAAATAAATCTCATACTTATTCTTCTGGCTAAGCATACTTGGGCAATTTCTTATTCCTCAAAATGCTAATTTATCACATGTATCCTACAACTGTAATTTTCACATTATCTGATTAGTTGAGGTGGGAATCTTATCATGCCATCTCAGGTGCATTGCAAACCTGTTTATGGTCAGGATTCTGAAAGAAATACCTTTGCAATAGTTACCTCTGACAACAAACCTATGGCAATTTCCTATATAATTTCCTATGCAAAATGTCAGAGATACACCATCATATACTGTTGAAAGGAGAATGTTCATTCAGCTCATAATAAACCAAGTATCAAAAATAAAATATAAGTGATTTCTGATCCAATTTCCAGGTGCACCACATACTGAACTGCAAATATCAACTTTTAGCTAAAAAAAGAATGGCTTTCAGTCATTCTGGCTGTGAAAGGTAAACTTGAAAATGTGTGAGTGAGGCCTAATGAAATTTCACAGCTTCGTAGGAAGCATGTTTTTCAACGCTCTGCATATTTCTCTTTGTTTCTTCATGAGCAGAAGGAGCTAACAAAGTTAGCAAAAAAAAAATAGGCAAGCAGAAATACATTTATATACTTTTTAAAATTCAGCTATTTCTGCATGTCATTTGGAAAACATTTGAGCATGCATTCATTTTTGTTATATATAAATAAAAATATCCATGGATGGATTCTCAGCCCATAATTAAGCACCAAGGAAGCAATAATAATAGCAGATTTAAAAATATAACAGAGATCAAGGTTAATAACTGTATTCAATTCTTAACATTCAAAATTAATAATTCTGATATATTCCACACAATATTTGCTATAATGGATCACTGTGGGGAAAACTGTTTTTGTTTGTTAAAAAAACACATTTGACCATGAAAAAGGGATTTTTTAAAAATAATAAAATAACTCAGTTTGATGGAACACACAAAAAATGAACTGTATACAGTTCCAAGGAAATGGTACCCAACACCTACAATTCAAAAGCCACAACTCTCCAATGGGCAGAACTCTACCATGTACAGATTTGATATTGCATTTATTATCACAGTAATAATAATTATTTCTATAATTACAGGTACTCCTCGACTTACAATTCATTTAGTGACTGTTCAAAGTTACAATGGCATTAAAAAATAACTACTTTTCTCACTGACTACCATTACAGCATCTTTGTGGTCAAACTTCAGATGCTTGGCAACTGACTCATAATTATGACAGTTGCTGTGTCCTAGGGCCATGCAATCCCCTTTTGCACCCTTCTTACAAGCAAAGATAATGTGTAAGTTGGATTCACTTAGCAACCACATTATTAACTTAACAGCTGCACTGCTTCAACTAAACTGTGGCAAGGAAGGTCATAAAATGGGGTAAAATGTACTTAACAAATGTGTCACTTAGCAAAAGAAAGTTAGGGTTCAATTGTGGTTGTAAGACGAGGATATCTGTATTGTATTTCTACACCTCCCAATTTTTTTCTAACATCAAGTCTTTTTGATTAAGGGTACATTTCCTTGCTTCACTGTATGTAGACTTCGTTACAGAAGACAAAACATACGTGGTATTCTAGCATGTGGTGTCAATTTGGTGCAGCCAAGTGACATAACCAAACAAAGCTTTTATTCTGCAATTATTTCAATTGAAATTAAAAAAAATCTGTAACCTTAATATCTTATCCCGCCACTTATTTAACCTTCTACATGAACACAATGCACATATGATAAAGAGGAAATTATGAAATGCCTGGATTGTAGGACTGCTAAGTAAAAACACTCCAATATTTTTTTTTAATCCATCTAAAAGATACTTCACACAAGCATTTTTGTGAACTTCCTTCCTACAAACTTTTTGTGAGATTTAAGGCTTCATTTCTGCTCCTTAATTCACCTTTATGAAAAAGAATCTAAAATAGTAGATCCTACTCACATCCGTGCAATCACATTGTGTATTTTATGTTCCCAGAGTAAAAAGAGAAAGGGTTGCCCTCAGCTTGAAAAATCTTACTCAATCCCATATGCAGAAATTGTTAACAAAAAATGCCCATGCTTCCTAATTAAAAAAGGTAAAGCTTTCCTCTGTCCAACTGTATCCTTAATATTAGGATATTTTTATCATGTTCCTGTATAGTTTAAATAAACATAATATAGCCATATTTCCAACCCTAATCCAATTATCCACAACATAAGAATCACATTTAGATATTTCTGTGATTTTGTTCTTGACTTGTTAGATAATTCTTTCATTTTCATCTCAGGATACTCTCTGAACTCTGGCTTATCTATGGAGCAAGAAATAAAGCCTTATGAAGCCTGCCATTATGTAGCACTAGACTTACCTGTGACTTCACAGTCTTCCAAAGCAGTATCTGAATCTTGACAAATGAATAGGGATAATAAATTGATACCCTCTTTATGACTATACATCTCAGTCACTTTCCCCTCTCTATTCATGGCTTCTAGCATCTCTGAAAAATTTGGGACAGCCTCTTTCAGATCAATCCCCCCTTCCTTTGATGCCCTCAACAAAGCTGTGTGCTCAAGAGATGTTTTTGCATCTTTTAAAAAAGCAGGAATTCTCGCTTCACCTTGGGGATACTCAAGGGCAATAAGATCCTCTTTGTTTGACACAAGGGTCATTGGCACAGCTTTTCCTTGGTCATCCTCATGCTCTTTCTCCTGTTCTGATAAAGCAGTGGAAACCGATTTCTCCATTCCTTGTGGATTCCGCTGTGTCAATTTCACAAACCAAACATCAAGGCTTTGGTGGATTTGCAACAATTACTGCCAGACAACCTATAATAAAAAAGGTATCATAATGTCTCATGTTTAGAATAATTTAGAAGGATGAATTTCACACAAGTCCTTTTTCAAATATGTTGATTGAAATATTCATTATGTGATTCAGAACAAATGTCTCTTATCTAGAGGTAGAGATAATTTCTGGAATAGAATGAAATGATTTCGTTCAACAGAATTGAATAATATACACCAAGTCAAACATGTTTTATTTACAGCCTTGTCTTGCATGTAAGACATCTTAACTCAGATGCAAATCTATAACATAGGTATCACAACCTGCAGGAGGATATTGATATATGGTTGGAGTAAACCAAGAAGCTCTTGAGATTTCAAGCATCAAACTTGACTTCAAGCATCAAGCTGTACTGCCCTATACCGAGCAGACTTGAGTAAAGTCACTTTAATATGTACTGCAGAAGACGAAAGATATACCGTACATATTTTGCAGCCTTGTCTGTTAGAGTTCTACAGTATTAGAGTGCTTTCAATTTGATTTGTGGCACGTTGGTGACACAAATTCTATATACTATATAGAACAGTATTTAAAGAAATATATTAATGAGAAGTATGTCTCAGCTGCATTTTAGCTATTATGGGATAATTTATCAAGTCATATTCTGAAATAAAAGTATAATCTGAAGTTTACATGACATGCATGAACAAAGACAGTTGTCTATATGTACGCATGGGAAGGGAAATAGAAAAAAACCAGTAACAAGCATATCACTCTCAAGCAGGAAGCTCTTACCTCTTGGTCAATTAAATTTGTATGGCTAATCTTTACTGTAGATACAGTGAGTGAGTATACATTCAGCTGTGTTATATAAGTATTAAATATATAATTGAAATCCATGTACAATTCAATAAAATGCAATTCCTAAAAGGAAAACACAATTTTCTCCAAAGAAACATAACTACCTACACCTAGGTTTTATATTGAGTTTATTGAATTACACAGATGAACATACATTATGGTGGAAAAGCTGTATCAAACTGACAATTCTCAAATCCTATGTTATACATATTTTAACATTTCACTCTGTTTGTCTACTAATTCCAACCCAATTAAATCATCAAGGGAATTAACTCCTTACTGTTCTGTAAGGAGTTACTGCAGAATAAATTGGAAAAAACAGTGCCACAACAAACAAACAAACAAACAAACAAACAAATAAATAAATAAATAAATAATATTAAACATTGGTTAATTCAATCTTTAAAAAAAAACTTTTTAAAGAGGCTCAGATAAACCAGTTTATTATCTGACACCAAAGGAACCATAAAATAACCACCAGACAAGCTTTTCTAAGAATGGTATTCTCTATTCAGGAGGTCAGCATTCCAGTAACCATCTGCCAACCTCTATTTGGCAGAAGGCACCTTAAGCAATCGTTCTGATTAGAGTCATGTAATGTGTTCATGTAATTTCGTCATGATTTCTATTATCTCTTTACCCAAATAAACTAACTGCCCATGTGACCTTATTTCTTTCTATATAAACTCTTCTTTCAAAGTAAGATAAAACTGGTTGAGATTACATTTAAGTAACTTTTTATTAAAAAAATCCATGTCTATATTTAATTTGGAATTCCATGACATCTTACATAAGAGCCTCAAACCTTTTTGGCCTGTGAGCCCATTGGAGTTTTGAGGACAATATGGTTGGATGCTATCATAAAATGCCTGGCATGAATTGTGGCTAATATGTAGTATTGGAACAAAGTATTCCTTTTTAAAAAAGAAAAGCAGCTGAAATTAAAATGCAAGCACACTGTTTTAATCCCATGTTTCTTGTATCAATTCTAAAAAAGGTTAGCTAATTTTCTTTCGGAAAATAATTTTGCCAAATAGAAGATTAACTTTAAAATTACTTCCTTTGAAATGCAAAAATACACAAACCCCATAGTGCAAATATAATCATTCTTTCACAATCATATTCAACAATAAATAAATAAAAGGAGAAAGGGAGACAGACCTGGTTCACATCCAAGTTTTTTTATCCCGAGTTCCTACATAAATGATAGTTGACTATGTTCACATAACTAAGCCATGAACAATAGTTTACAGACCACAAGGACTTATTTAATTGTAAGCCAGTCCCCTCCCAGCCACATTACCATTTAGAAAGTGTGGAAATCTGATCACTGGTTTTCTATTTCCAAGATATATGTATATATTATCTTCATCTCTTATGCAAATAATCATGCATTCTATTCTTAATCACACAAATATAGACATTGATCTTTTTCTCTTCCACTCTGTAAGGCTGATTCTTCCTCATTGAGTCAACCCTCCAATTTCTTCTCCCAAGCTCTATTTCTCTCCTGTGTGTTGGTTCTCCCTACCTTCTCTCTGGAAGAATTGGATGAATTAAAGTTTAGGCCATCCTTTTGACTTTGAAGCATACCTAGTTGCAATAAGTTGCATTAAGACTGTTCCTAACTTAGCAAGTTTTTTTCTTAAGTATCATTTCCAAGTCAGTTATTCCCTATATGTCATTGTGTTAAAGAAGATAGAGACAAAACAGAAAAATGTTTGTGCTCTTCTACTAACCTATGAAGTCAATTAATGGGACACTCTCACCAAGACAACTAAACTCAGAATTCTAGCCACTGAGATCATACTTTTAAAATAATTGTACATAGGATCTAGAATTTTTTAGTATAAAAAACTGTTTTCCTCTCATTTCATGTCATAATATCTACTTTTTGCTTTGAATTATATATGAAGTGTTAACTACATCCTGAAGTGGTGAAACTGAAACAGGCATATTAATTAAAAGCATATATTAGTCATAGACCACTTTATGAACCCATATACATTAAATTATATTTAGCTTGAAAAAGATAAAAGACAAATGACTGTTGATGGTCATATAAGCTGTGATCAAGCCACAGTTTGGGTAAACTATGTGTTTTGTCTATTATATGACATTTATCAAAGTTGGCTGACAAAATTGCTATTTAACAAATTTATGTAACTGTCCATTTCACAAGAAGCAAAAAAAAATACAAAAACAATAAACAGTTATTAACATAAACATAGTTTTATTAAAAACATTATAAACGCTGCATAGCATGTAAGGAAGTACCCCAGTGACTAGATGGAAGTTGGAGAAAACTGCTGCACTTCATTGTTCTTCATGAATAACATTTTAAACAATATACTAACAAAGTGATTGGCAATACATATTATCTCATCTATAGTCCACAATAGCTGGTTCTACTGGACTCAGATTGTTCCCTTAAACAGTAAGATTCAGACAATTCATTTGGAATCAAGAAAACATGGTTATTTCATCCTCAAACCAATGCCAGTGGAGAAACAACAAATACAGTTACCACTAGGAGGAGATAGATATTCATAAGTGAAATTAAATGAAGCCGTGGTTGTCTAAATACACATGCATGACATGTGGGTAAAAACAGAAGACAAATCCTTCACAAACAGTTTCCTTATGCTGTCATATTTGTTATATCTTTATTCTATATAAATTGTTGTTGAATGACAAATTGACCTCCACCCAAAGGTCAACAGTCTCTTCAACGTGCCTCCTCACAATCTGCTTTGCTGTGGCAAGTACCTAAATTGACCTTATAAATGTTTGAGTTTGCAAAGATGCTACATCAGAAAGGCAGTAATCAGCAGAATGATGGTGAACTATAATTTAGTTTTTAACATAATTAAACATAGTTAACATAGTTGCCCTAACCTACCTCCAACATTGACCTTTGGGACCTTTGGGACCTTTCTGTCAAAGAACTAAATAAGACAGGCCACTAATTTCTGATAAGTTTAATGCAGATACAGCATACTGAATACAGTGGATTAATATACTGCCAGGATTCCCTTGCCATTCATCTTTGACAAGAAGTGCAACTTACTCAAGAAAGAAATCATGCTGAGTAATTAATTTATCTCAGGTACAAATGTTAAAAAAATAGCAAAGGCACTATAATTTGTTATTCTACAGTAGCCTTGCAAATGGAAAATGCAAAAATGTAAAACAGAAGCACTACCACTTGCTGTTCATGAAATGAAATGAACACAAACAAAATGGCTTTATTACCATAATTGCTTAAACCATCAGAAGTCCATATATTAAGGCAGGGTTTATATATTATGTTGTCATGCTTTTTTCAATAAACTACAATAGCTGGATTCGCACAACACACCAAGCAAAAACCAAACAAATCACACCATGTATTAGTATAATGTGAAAACAAATTTAAAATATCATAGTTTGAATACCCTTACTTGGACATTTTTCAAAATAATCCACACAAAAAACTGGAATAGTAATATGATCATTAAATACACCAAAACTTATGCATGTTTATCCTGAACTTGTGTCATTATATTTACAGTACTCTTAGAGAAGTATATGTAAAATTCCAGTGATGAGGAGAAAATTGTACTTTTGCTTCCAGAACTTATACCAAAGTTATACAAATATAACTTCCTTAAACAAATTGTCATATGTTGCTTTACAGTATCTACTAATATAAAAAAAATTGTAAATGAAAGAGAAAAATCTGTGCAAGAGATTAACATGTATAAAATGTTATTTTTATTTTAAAAGTAATAGCACAGTTCAGGCTAGGTCTCAGTTCTTTAGAAATTACAATCTGAATTTCAACCATACAGAAGGCAAAGAAATGAGAAGAGAAGGAAAAGAATTGCCACGAGATGTTTTTAGGAAATATTTTCCCTGCTATGAGTGATGCAGGGAAGTGAGTGATTATTAGCAAATACAGGTCATAACTTTTCAGAAGCCTCTGTCTCTGCTCTTCTGATTAGCCATAATACCCAGAAAGGGAAATTTTGAATGACCATCCTTTTCTTGCTACTTTCATTAATACTGTTAGGATTTGTATTGCCTATATGCATGTAGAAACATTTCCACATATTTATTATTTTTGAATTTATGTGAAGTAATATACATATTATTGGTTAACAGATGAAGCATTGTGTTTGAAAATTAGACAATGATTTTAATCATAAAAAGATTAAATGACTATAAAAGTGAATGTAATGGAAGAATTCAAAATGTATTAATAGCTCCTTAATAAAAAAAATCATTCTTTTAACTGCAACCAAGACTTGAAAATAACAAATATATATTTTATCAACACCTGCCTGAAAAAAATAAGCTGAAAACAAGATATTTAATATAACAGTCTTTTGTTATTATTGTTGTTTGCACTTTTGAGTCAGTGCGAGTCCTGATAACTGCCTGAACTAGTCTCTACAATTTTCTTGGCAAGGAATTTGGAAGTGGTTTGTCCTTGTCTTCTTCTTAGTGTTAAGAGAGGAAGCTCAAGTCACCCAGCTTCCTTCAGAACTAAACACAGACTAGAAGACTAGAATTTAGGATCTCACTGTTTTTAGTTTAATGCCTTAACTGCTATATCAAATAGCTCTTATTAATGTGTTGCAACACACTGTCCCTTTTGGTTAATTTCTGGGAGATATATACAAACATATACTTAATCAATTTTCAATTATTAGTTAATAGAGTTCCTATTACTTTATTAATTCAATAATGTCTTATGATGAAGAATTCATCATAAGACATTATTGTATTAGTAGGAAGCAACAAGGATTTCAGTTTTTAACAGCCATATAATCTATAACTTAAGGCAAGTAGCAATTGCTATGTTTGAGTGAGAAAACGTTTGTGTTCTGACTAAACCCTGATTGTTATACTCAATGTAAAAAATAGTTTACAACATGTAAAAACCCTTCTCTCAAGAATGTGGGTTAGACAGCATCACCACCAGATGGATTCATAACTGGCTGACCAACCGCACTCAACGTATAGTCCTCAATGGAACTGCATCTACATGGAGGGAAGTATGCAGTGGAGTACCCCAAGGCTCTGTTTTAGGCCCATTACTCTTCAACATCTTCATCAATGATTTGGATGAGGGAATAAATGGGGAACTCATCAAATTTGCAGATGACACCAAGCTGGCAGGAATAGTCAACACTCCAGAAGATAGGCTTAAGATACAGAAGGATCTTGACAAACTTGAACATTGGGCACTATCTAATAAAATGAAATTCAATGGTGAAAAGAGTAAGGTTCTACTATTGGGCGAGAAAAACAAAATGCACAGATACAGTATAGGTGGTACCTTGCTCAATAGTAGTAACTGTGAGAGGGATCTTGGAGTCCTAGTGGACAACCATTTAAATATGAGCCAGCAGTGTGCAGCAGCTGCCAAAAAAGCCAACACAGTTCAAGGCTGCATAAATAGAGGGACAGAATCAAGATCACGTGAAGTGTTAATACCACTTTATAATGCCTTGGTAAGGCCACATTTGGAATACTACATTCAGTTTTGGTCGCCACAATGTAGAAAAGATGTGAAGATTCTAGAAAGAGTGCAGAGAAGAGCAACAAAGATGATTAGGGGACTGGAGACTAAAACATATGAAGAACAGTTGCAGGAATGAAAAGAAGGGCTAGAGGAGACATGATAGCAGTGTTCCAATATCTCAGGGGTTGCCACAAAGAAGAGGGAGTCAAACTATTCTCCAAGGCACCTGAGGGTAGAACAAGAAGCAATGGGTGGAAACTAATCAAGGAGAGAAGCATCTTAGAACTGAGGAGAAATTTCCTGACAATTGGAACAATTAATCAGTGGAACAGCTTGCCTCCAGAAGTTGTGAATGCCTCAACACTGGAAGTCTTTAAGAAGATGTTGGATAGCCATTTGTCTGAAAAGGTATAGGGTTTCCTGCCTAGGCAGGGGGTTGGACTAAAAGACCTTCAAGGTCTCTTCCAACTCTGCCTTTGAATTGTATTGTATCTAATCCCAAGACAAAGCTTCTTCCACGAATATAAGAATTTCTTCTGTTATTTTAATTTTTTTTGCTTATTGCAGATATGAAATCAACAAAACCTGGTAGTTTGTTAAACTGTATTTCATTGTTATATTTTGAAGTTCACATTCAATCTAATGCTATAGTAGTAGAAGGGCAAGAATCTCCAAAGCCCTTCTTCACATAGTACTATTGAGAATATTATAACAAATCTTTATATATATGATGACCAATAAAATGCTATGATGGGCATTAAGGCTACAGGATTAGGGAAGTGTCTGTCAGTTGAATCTACTGGATAATCATTCTATAGATACAATTTATGTATTAACTGCTTACATGATCAAAAATAAAATATACAGCTGACGTAATGTGGACTGTACTTGATAGAACATTCTATTAAGTTTTTAAAGAATCACAAGCTTCTTTATAATTTTTGCTACAATACATTTAAAGTTACTGTATCACTGAAACATCTAAGAACAGACTGTCAACATACATAATGTAGTCTAACATGGTAAGTGTCTCCTTTGAATTCTGCATTTTGTAACTTTTCCTAATATCCAGGAGACAGCAACAAAGCACTTGGTAAAGTAGTTCTTTGAAGCAAAACTATAAATGTGCTTGTTATATGTATCTAAAGATATGTCCTTTTGGATAGCTCTTGCTCTTACCAATATCCTTATTCCATTTCTTCCTTTCTTACAATGTGTGTGTTCTTGTGTATGTGTGTTTGCATGCATTTAAGTATAAGTTAAGTTAAGCATGCATAATAAGGAGAGGAATAGTAATGATTTTCACTGAAAGCCAGTTTATTTAAATTCCATTAAAATTTTGTGAACTGGCAAGACAATTAAGATTAATATTTGGAAGAACTTTTAGTGAAGCAAATAAGAAAGTGATTATAAAAGATAAAAAATGTTTTATAAATTTATATCCCTAACATCATTGGTGCCTAAATTTAACAATATTCTTTCTTTCCTTCTCAAAATGATTAGTTTACAATTAGTTTAGCATTTATCTTCACTGATGATGAGTTAAGATTCATTTAATCACATTTTTTACATTACTTGTTGATGTGACCTTTCAGCACCAGCCTCACTCAGAAACCTCAGGTCTCAAACTATGACATATGCTGCTTTATTTCAAACACAAGCATGATTTGGATAATGTGAATGTTATATAAGAACGTTAACAGGAAATATTTCCCACAGGTTATAGAATCAAAGAACCCATAATAAAAAAAAATACATGCCTGAGAATTCAGATATATCCCTATGTTTGCAAATGTATTTTCTTCCCAATAAGTAGGTTTCAGACTGTGTGCCTAGGTACTGTAGTAATCGTTTCACTGGTTAGCTATTCAGGTAAGACCCTAGTAAATTGCTTGATCAAAAAACAAAAAAAACAACAACAACCCCATGCCAAATGAGCAGCCAGTTTCAATGACAGGAACCTTAAAAGAAAAATTCTACTCCTTCTTACTAAGAAGCAGTTCCCATTGAGTTCAACTGAGTAATTGGAAGGAGTGTGCAATCTTAAGGAAAATACATTTTATACAGGCCATGCCTTCTATCAGCCACAAGCCATGTCCATTATCCAGAATAGAGAAGCAGTTCAATTGTTTTGAGCTAGTTGAGGCTCATCCCTTTCAGATGCAACAACTTCAAATTTCACAAGAACTTTGCCCAGGACTAAATCGCCATAGAAAGAATCCCCTCTCCTGGACAATGCATTTCACTCACCTGGATGGTTTTACGCCCCCCCACCATCCAAGAGGAATGCGAACTTACTTCCCCAACGAAGAACCTCGACAGACAAACAGACATGCACAAGATCACACCTTTGCATCTCTACCGTCCAAATCTCACCGCCAATGGCTACGTTCAGGGGTCCAACACTAAGGAACCGCTGAGTGCCTTACAGGGCCACTCTCCCACCCCCCGCTTCCCCTGCACCTGTCCTGCCTGAAGTGACCTCCCAGCCTTCTTCTCCTCCTCGACTCTCCCGGCGCCTCCGCTGTCCCCGGCCAGCCTCCGCGGGACCTGTCATTTGCCCCGTGTGAAGGCAGCTGCGGGAGCCGACCACCCTCTCTCCTCGCGCCCCTTAGTATAAGGAGCCGGACCCGCCACCCCGCCCGTGGCCTACCTGCCACTCACCTCCCTGACAGCAGGACTGGTTTTGCGGGCACACTCTCGCCTCTCTGTCACTTGTCTGCCCCCCCTCCCGCCCCCCGCCCCGAAGCACCGCCTCCTGTCTCCCTCCTGGCTCCATCCCCTCCGGCCAGGTCCTTCTTCCCGGTTCCGCTCTGCCTGCCTCCCTCCCGGGTCACACTCACCATCCTGTGGCGGGGGCCGCTGCCGCCTCTGCCACCACCACCACCCCCCGGGCGCTCAGGGATGGCTCGGCTGGTCTGCTTGGCTCGGGCAGCAGAGCCGCTGCCGTCCCTTCCTCTTCGGTCCCCCACCCGGCTCCGGCCTCTCCAGCAGCAGCAGCAGCAGCAGCAACAGCAGCCGAGGCTGTCGCGCCGGGGACATGGCTCCTTTAAATCCCCCTCCCGCTCCGTCCCGCGAACTCCCCCCCCTTCCCCCTCCCTCTCCTCCCTACCCGGCCAGCCCAGCTGCCTGGGCTGATCCGACCGCCTCTCCACCCCTCTTCCTTAGAGTCGCAGGCACAGAGCGTCTATAGCAACACAACGGCCGCAGCGCCATGTTGGGAGAAGCGAGGCGAGACGCTCCCCACTGGCTCGCGGGTGACGTCACGGGCCGGGGCAAGGTAAGGGCCTCGGGCTCCATTCCACGGGAGGACCCCCGAGCCGCCTCTTAGCCAGGGATCCGGCGTCGCCGTGGGAAGGAAGCCGGTGCTCCTCGCGGTGGCAACGTGGCTTCTTTTCTTTGCAAGCCCTGCCTAGTCCCTGAAAAGCGAGCCGGGGCGGAGCGACGCTGCATGCAAAGGCAGATCTAATCGAGACGAAGGCAAGGAACCGGGCAGGTGTCCAGATTCCTCCGCCTCCATCGCTTCCTACGTGAACGAAATCTCCAGCCTGACTCCCGTTTATTCGTGGCGCAAAAGCCGTGGTTTGAGCGAAGGACGTCAAGAGGCGGGAAGTTAATTCCGCGGCTACTTACTCCGTCTTTTGGACCTCAGCTGGACTCTGCCGCGCGTCTATCTTAGAACCAAAAGCACCGCTGAAGATGCCACGATCCGGGCAGGAAAGAGACGAAGACAAGAGAACCGTCGGTTGCTGACTCGTGCCCCCTTTTTTTCGGAAGGCTGGCCAAGCTGACAGCAGCGATCGTCTCTGAGGAAGCCGCCTTCAAGAACAATACACGCGGATTGAGATGATTGACGCATCCCCTTGCTTCCCCCCCCCCCCCCAGCACAAGTATATAGGTTCAGAAATCACTCGGGCACGACTCGCAACCTGTTCTGCACAGCCAGCCAAGTGCTGTCAGTGATGAGGAAAGGCTTTTTCTTCTCGTAATATAACGGGATGTGAAACTTTCCGAAGAGGTTGGAGATATGGGTCGTCCCTCCCCACCCCGAAAGTTGGGTTATCTCCCTTCTTTCCGATTTGTTTTTCTTAAAAGTTTTTACTACATGCAGTGGTGAAATTCATTTTTTTTTACTACTGGTTCTGTGAGCATGGCTTGGTGGGTGTGGCAGGGAAGGATACTGCAAAATCTCCATTCCCACCCAACTCTGGGACCAGCCAGAGGTGGTATTTGCCGGTTCTCGGAACAACTCAAAATTTCTGTTACCAGCTGTCCAGAACCTGCTGAATTTCACCCCTGATGGAATGAGATGTAGAAATTAGAACTGTGCAGCCCAATTCAGTGTGTGTCTATATGTAGATCCCAATGAGTATCTTTCAAGGTAAACCTCAATGAATAAACTGAGGAATACTCCATAAGATGTACATTTAGGTTTGTAATTTTGGTTTTCAAAACTCAAGTTCAAACAAACTGCAGCTGCCACCAAGAGACTGCATTATGGCCACAATTCAGAATGAAACTTTCATTGTTAAGTGAGGTGGTGGTTAAGTGAGTTACACTCACTTTTACAACCTTTTTTGCCATAGTTGCTAAGCACCATGGTCATTAACTGAAGTGTATATTTATTACGCAATTCTGGCTTCATTGCCTTTGCTTGTCAGAAACCATCTGGGAAGGTTGGAAATGATGATCGTGGGACACTACAACCATCATAAATCTATGACTGTTGCCAAGTGGCTGAATTTTCATCATATGACCGCCAGGACATTGTGATAGTTGTGTGTCGTAAATCACTTTTTTCAATTTATTGTTGTAAATTCGAATGGTCACTAAACAAATGGTTGGAAATCAAGTACTACTTGTATAATCAGAGATTGGTTTTCTTTTCTCATTCAGTCCTTACATGATTCTAATCTTGTATTCCTCTAGTGGATTTCATTCAATTGGAGTAGACATCCATATTAGTCTATACTAGTAATAGATCATTACAATAACTCTGGCAAACCCACCATTTCTAGTTTAATATTTTTAAAATCAAAAGGAACATGAAAGGAGCCCGCAACTGGGCATCCCACAAGCAACAGTGATGTCAGTGGCTAGTCCTTTCAACCCATAAGCACAATGCAATGCGAACTAGCTACCTCATCCCTCATTACTAGGGCTCGGTCGAAAAGTACCATCAGATAGTATACTACAAGATGTCAAGAGCCCTCATGACAATCACTATTACCACTATAACAAATAAATTAGTATACATTAAAGCCACCGTAATACTGGAGATGCTTGACTACAGAATCAAGAACAGTACTACTTACCTACCCTCTTCCCAGAGAATGAGATTAGAGACTAAGATCAAGGCAATTCAAAGAGAAGTTAGCCAACTGGTGCAACTACAGAAGGAAGTGGAGATTAAGGATAAGACTTGGCTACTGAAGAAACACAAGGAGCTGACTCCCTCTGAAATCCTAAAGATTGCTAAACAAAGACTCGCAGCACTGCCTACCATAATAAGAAGATACAATAGAGAAGCAGAGGTCAAGAAGATAAATCCCTCTTTTCCAGAAAACCATCCAGGATGTGTACTTCCAATTGCAGTGCAACAACACAATAATAGCACAAACAGCAATAGCAGAAACTTAACAGTACTGGAAGAACATATGGGAAAAAACCAGAACATCAGTGCAAAGTGGTTGAAGAACTTGACCATTGCTATCACAGTGGGAGACATCCAATAGTGAGCCAAGAATGTGAAAAGCTGGACAGCAACTGGCCTGGACATGATCTACATTACTGGCTAAAGAAACTAACAGCAATGCACGAATGCCTAGCAATACAGATGAATCAGCTGCTAGGAGCAGGCTGTTACCCAGACTAGCTAAGACAAAGAAGGACTATGCTAATTATGAAAGACCCCTACAATGGACCATCTTCATCCAACTACCAGCCAATAATCTGCCTCCACATGACATGAGATATCCTACTAGGCATCATAGTTGTCAAGTTACAGGACCATATGAGCCAATACATGAAAATAACACAAAAGGGTATTGGGATAACACCAGAGGCTCAAAATATCAGTTGCTCGTAGGTAGATCAGTCACCCAAGACTCAAGATCTACATTGACCTATCTAAACACAACCTGAATTGACTACAGGAAAGCCTAGGCTAGGGCTTAGTGCCACACACACTGATCTATGAATGGCCGGTGCTATACAAAGTCAACAGAACACTAAGGACCTTACTCAAACACTCACTGGGACTATGGAAGACAACATTTGAAGTCAACTCAAGACAACTCACATAAGTAGTCATCAAATGCAGCATATACCATGGTGATGCACTGTCCATGCTGCTGTTTTGCATAGCTTCTACCTATCAGCTACATTATCACCACTGGATAGGAATACAAGCTCAAGGAAGGAACTACAATTGACCACTTCCTTCATATGGAAATTACAATGAGGAAGCAAGGAAAACAGCTATCATCTGATGGTCAGATTCCATGTTGTATATTAACCTGGCCAAAATAGGACATAAATGTTGCCAGTGTGAAGACCCAGAACTCCTCTGCCACGCATGTGTGACCCCCGCGCATGCGCCCCACTCCCGCAAATGCTGACCTGCATATGCATCCGTAACCCTTGCGTGCCCCACCCCCCGCGAATGTACATAAATTTGACAGCCGTGCTGTAGAGGAATATTTTATTCTATAAAAGGATATTCTATTATTTCCTTTTGCTGCAACAGATTAACATGGGTACCTCTCTGCAGTTTGAAAATAATTCAAATCCTCTTTTATACAAAGTAAGGCCGAAAAAATAATAATTTGGAATTTTCTTATACAGAAGAAAAGACCCAGATTCTAAAAATAGAATCTAATTGTTTTGCTAACAGAATGGTTTTCATCTGCAGTACATGTATTCCCTGATTTACAACTATTCATTTAGTGACCATTCAAAGTTACAATGGCACTGAAAAGTGATTTATAATCATTTTTCACACTTACGACCATAGCATCCCCATAATCACATTATCAAAATTCGGACAATTGACAATTGACATGTGTTTATGATGGTTGCAGTGTCTTGGGGTCATGTGATACCTTTTGCAACCCTCTGACATGCAAAAAGTCAACAGAGAAGCCAGAATCACATAACAACCATGTTACTAACTTAATAACTGTAGTATTTCACTTAATAACTGGTAAGAAAGGTAATAAAACAGGAAAAAATTCAACAGCTGTCTTGCTTAGTAACAGAAATTTTGGGCTTGATTGTGGTCATAAGTTGAGGACTATATACTGAGGGACAATCCTCTGTAGTTTTCACAACCCACCCAAATCTACTGTGAAGAGTGTGGGGAGAAGAGTCATTATCTTTTGCATGCAAACTTCTTTTTTCAGAAAACTTGATCCCCCCCCCCCAAGCCTTTTAGTAATAAAAGTCATATTACTGTTAGGGGAGGTTGAAATCCTATAACCTTGAATTCAATAGGAATTCTGAATATAGATGGGTATAAAACCCATTTCCTTATGTCATCTGGTATACGCTTATCCCAGGAAACAACTTCCTTACATAGCACAAATGATTCTGCTCTTTTTCCATTTGCAAAAGTATAATTTATTTAGATCAAAATATGCAATAATATGAAAACCACAGAAACTAATGATTGTAAATGAAACAATACATGGTCTAACACAGGGTCAATTATTTCATAATAATATTTGTAATACAGAATGAGAGGACAGAACTCTTAAGATTTTCAACATAAGAAAATGATAACTCTTATAGATCAAAACATTGAATCAAGTACTGAACTATACTATCACAATACGTTGTACCAGTGACTTGATTAATAACATTGCAACTGCAATTTTTCAAGGACTTTTTATCTCTAAATTTATGTGCAGAATAACATTAGTAGGGTCAAGACAGCTATTGGATAATAGAAACCTATCTAAAACAGGATAATTAACAACTGCTCTTTAGTTGGTGAAAGTTATATCCATAAAACATTAATATAATTAAAAGATCTCAAATTTCAAGAACCATAGTCCAAACAAACCAGCATAATGTGCTAGTGACAAGTGCTTTGGCATACACTAACAACATAGCAAACAATAACAGAACAGACACTATCTTGATTATATTTGTGTATATTACATTTAAAATGATATGAAATATAGTAAATGGAAAATATATTTAAAAAATAGTATAAATTATAAATATAGTTTTATCAGTCATCTATATTCAAATGCAAATACAGCAACCAGAGCTTTTTGCCTAACCTTGACTGAGTAAGCATAGTAATACTGCCACCAAGTGACTTTTCAGAGACAGTTTTTATCTGTAGATCAGCGATGGTACTGAAACAAAAATATATTTGTTTTATTTTGCTTTACATTATGTCAATCTACAGTACATGTGTACCTTGATATTATCTGAAGAGAAACTGAAATGCTTGGAGCTTTTTTCAGAGTAATTTGTTCCAATGTGACAATAACTTCCAGATGTGTTCAAATAATTAAGGATGAGTCCACTGAGTATCCCAAAAACAAGAATGTAAGGATCAGAAGTTCCATCTGTGCTGCAACTGACACTACAAAGTGAATTATTATATAAAATATATACTGTAGAGTATATACTGTATATCATATTCTGAGCATCAGCATAGCAATAGTACTTAGACTTACATGCTGTTTCATAGTGCTTTACAGCTCTCTCTAAGTGGTTTACAGAGTCAGTATATTGCCCCCAACAAGCTGGGTCCTCATTTTACATATCTCGGAAGGATGGAAAGTTGGGTCAACCTTGAGCCGGTGAGAATCGAACTGCTGGCAGTCAGCAGAATTAGCCTGTGATACTGTATTCTAACCACTGTGCCATTAGCATAGCAGCAACAGTGTACAGCAACAATCTTTCAATCTTTTAACTAGGGAATTAAGATATTCCAGTGATAAAGAGATAAAAAGATAAATGTACAACAAATTTAAGATATTTAATATATATTGGAGCTCCTTGTGTGAAGGCTTTGAAAATCTTAAGACTGTTTGGGTTTGTGTGTGCGAGTGGGTTTGTTAACACACCCCTCAAACTAAATTCATAGAAATTATGCTGAGATCATCTCTACATGTATTGAGCCACACATTTCCATAACATAGCATGTTTTATCAAAATTCAAGGAACTGATTAAGATCAGATTTAAAAGACAGACCTGTAACCAGGTAACAGTTTTCCAATCCAACTGACCAAGTATTCTATTGCTTGGTAAAACAACCTGTCATGTACAATTATTTTTCCAGTGAAGCAAAAAGCAGCTTTAGGAATATACTAATGCAGAAAAATAATGCAAGGTGCCAGGCTAGCTATCTTGACTCTCCGATGAGTTGCTATTCACAATTAAAACAACATAACTGCCCAGACTAAATCAGCATTCCCAACAATCAGAAAAAAGATTTGACAATATTTCCCAGGCACTCTAAACCTTAGCCTAGGAACACAGCCAAATCTTAAGAGATTTCCCAAACTCTTAAGACAGTGGAAGCCATGTATCTTCAATGGGTTATTGTTCCAAATTGAAACAGAGATAGTATGCTTGCTTGGCCCAAACCATTTCCTTGGTCACCCAACAACATTATAAGATTTAAATGAGAGGATTCTGCTTGAATGTACTGGACAGGCAGAAACAACTGGAGACAGATGGTCCCTCAAATAATAAAGCCCTATACCATGAAGGGTTTTATAAGATAACAACTAACATCTTGAATTGTAACTGGAATGCAACTGGTAGCCAATGTGGTTTGTGGAGCAGCCATGACACACGGGAATAACAGGAAGCACCCATTGCTACTTGTGCTCCTGGACCAGCTGGAGTTTCCAGAGAATCTTCAAGGGTAGCCTCGTGTAGAGCACATTGCAATAGTCCAGTCATGATGTGACTAGAATGTTAGTGACCCTCTGAAGGGTGCACTCTTGGGTGCAACTGTTGCACAAGACAAATCAAACAGGGTCCAGTTCTTTATGGGGATTGCACAGTAGTCTCAAATATAGAAGTCCAACCACATTCATCAGTATTTTGCTACTTAATGCTCTTAGTATTCTTCCCTGAAGCTGTGTTCTAAACTGTACCTTGTACTTCAGTTCCTATACTTAGCAAGATACAGTGCTAAGAGACATAATATATCTTATGCGTTCTGTATTCTGTTCATACCGGTAGGCATTTCTAATCATAAGAGTGGAAAATAAAATTGATTTGAGCATTGTTTTTTTTATTGCCAGTAGGTTTTGTTTGATTTATATTAGAATGTTAATGATGTTGCTTTAGCTAATGTACAAACATACATACAATATGCTCTTAAATGTTTTAATTTAATAAACTAATTTTCTAAACCTAAGTATTTTTAAACATTAAAATATGATTATATATGGTATTTCTGTCAAAATGTCAATATGTCATTATATTGGCCAATTAAAATGAGATACAAACAGATTATGTGTCTAAATCATTGCTTTCACATCAAGCCTAGACAGCTATTTATACATTAATAATACTGGATAGCATCAGGGGTGGGATTCAGCTGGTTTGGACTGGTTTGGGTGAACCAGATGTTAATTTTACATCTGGTTCGCCGAACCGGTAGTTTCAAGGACTGGCTGGCCCCGCTCACCTTGCTCCGCCCCTCCCAGGAGTCTTCATGTGGCCCATTTTGGATGCCAGGTAAGTGCAGGGCCCATGCGGAAGCTCTGGGAGCCTGAAAAATAGGCCACCCAGATGTTCCAGAAATCTGGAAACAGGCACACTTCCAGCTTCTGGAGGGCCTCTGGAGCTGGGGGGGGGACGACATTTTTCTTTGCAAGTTCGTATCCATAGTTCATCTTCTTCAAAATGATTGTCAGTGGTAGCATTGAGAGTATAAAAAGTAGGGGTGAAAGGGAATTGCCCTGGAAAAATGCCTTGTTTAATTTCAACTTCACCCAGTATTTCTTCATTAGCTATAAGCTTCGTTTTCCAGAGGTTCATTGAAATTTCCATGAATTTTTGTATGTTGCCGCTGATGCCAAATATTTTCAGGCATTGGGGAACTGAATCAAATGCTTTCTTACAGTCTATCCAAGTCATGAACTGGTTGGTTTGTCTTTTCTTTGAATTCTTTAGGATTAGTTTGTCAATCAGCAGTTGGTCCTTTGTTCCTCTTGAATTTTTGCAGCATCCTTTCTGTTCTACAGGAAGCAAGTGATTTCTTTCCAAGTATCCATAAATTTGGTTTGCAATGAGACCAGTAAGGAGCTTGTATGTTGTTGGCAAACAGGTGATTGGCCTATAGTTTCCAGGATCCTTTCCTTTTTCTTTATCTTTTTGGATCAAAAATGTCCTTCCAGTTGTCATCTATTCATCATTTTCAAGAGTTTTTAAGATCTGGTTCATTTGGGCTGCCAATCTTTTGTGCACACTTGTAAGTGCCTTTAACCGAAGCCATGTAACTCGTCTGGTCCAGGTGCCCTCCAGTTCTTCACTTTTCTTGACTGTCTTTGCACCATTTTTTTGTTATCTGCACTTCTTCCATTTTATGCACTTTAATAGAATCTTCAATCTGTTCGATACATTTTGCATTTCTGTTGTTTTCCCATAAATTCTTCCAGAATTTCAGAGCTTTCTCTTTATCAGGCTTTTCATTTGTTGTTACTCCATCTCCACTTTCTAAGCTCTTATAAAACTGGTGCTGATTTGTTCTGAACTGTGAGTTTTCCTTGAATTGAGTTACTCAGTTTTCATATCTTTTAATCTTTTCAGCAACGGCAACAACCTTCTGCTTCAGCTCTTCAATTACTATCTCAATCTCTTTATTCTCCAAATCGTATCTTACTTCCAAGCTGCTTTTGACCTGCTTGTTCTTTAGCTGACCTTGCCTTAGATTCTTCAAGTTGCTCAAGTCTCCACGAAATTTTTTGGTCTTCAATTCCAACCGAATTTTCCATTTAGGCTTCTTTTTCTTGCCTCTTTGGTTCTTTTGTATTTTCAAACCCAATTCTTTGGTGGTTATGAAGGCTGTTGCATACATCAGCTGGTTTGTTTCAGCTAATGTAATGGTTTGAATGGTTTGCACAGCCTCATTGACCCTTTTTAGTACCTTTCTCAATTCTTTCCAGTTCACTTGGTTCAGCTTTGGCTAACGTGTTCTTTCAGCATCTTCCATTTGATGCTTTATTTTCTCAGCTAATTGAGCAATATCTGTTGGTGTTTGTTCTTCAGTACTTCCTTGTTCTTTATCTTCATCCATTTCAGCATCCTCTTCCTCCCTTTCTTCCTCAGTTTGCTTTTGAGTCTGCAAATCATTATTATTATTATTATTATTATTATTATATTTTAACAAAAATGTAAAATTACAGTTGTCAATATTTTTAGCTGGTATTGGCCTGAATTCACACTGAGTTCTTCCCAAGAACCTTATATATCATAATATACTGGCATAATATATATGAAGATCCCAATGGGTGACTTTTTGACAGATGGACATTTTGTCAACATGCAGATTTTTTAATATCATATCATCTAAAGCTTTTTTGGTGTGGCACTCAGTATTCCAATAACCACAGACCACCACTGTCAGTTCTATGCAACAGTATTTCAACTTTCATATTATTTACTTTTATATTATTTAAAACAATTTGTCACTTTTAAATTATTGCTGTTGTCTTTGAAACATTTACTAATTCAAAGAAATGTCCTGAACAATTGCAAATTTCAGTGCATCGATTTAACTATTGTCTTCTCCATACGTGATTGATGTGATTACCCCACCCCCAGGGTTCTGTTTCAGTATTTACAAACACTCCCTGCCTAGATACTGAGGAGGATGATGTCATCTGAAAAAAGCACATGTCTTGTTGCAGCATGGAGGCTTGTTAGTTCCTTCCGGGACAGGCCTCGGTTAAAAATGCCGATTGAACATGACAATGGAGATAGTAATCTGATAGTCTATATATGTTACTGATTATTACTCAGCTCACCAAAACGATGTGATTTTGTTAATCGGCTATTGCTGCTCTGCACGTTATGACCTCCATAAGCAGTTTAGAGCATTATGGGAAGCATGGTTTATAAACCAACTGCAGACATTTGTGTTGGATTAAACAACAGGCAAGGATTTCTTCAAAGGACTGGATTGGACTTTGTCAGCATTGGTAGGTGTGGAATTAAGTATTTAGTCCAGAACCTTATGAAAGAAACATTATAAACAATCATATAATTTCTTACAAAGGGTTTAAATATGCTGTTTAGAAAAGCATATTCCAGATGAAGTAAAATCCTACATTTTTAACAAGAGAATTTTATTTTATTCAAAATGTAAGTCTTGTAGCACAATAATGCTAAGTGATGCTTCAATAAACTGAGATTGAATTCCCTATTTTAAAACACTGGCATTTTGCAAAACATACTTGGAAGGTGCCCATCACAATATTTCAAATATGTCTGTCAAACATGATGGAAAAAAATATTCTCATGGTGATAAGCATGTAGCAGTCCTGGTGATGTGCAGTACATGGGCAACAACTGCCTTTTAAATTCTGGAACAGGTAAAGATTTGACCTGGACATTTCATCAGCAGGTATGCAGTCATTCTACGCCTGCCCCCTCCAGAACCCATCCCACCCTTAGTGCAGCTGGTAGTTTGTTTTGAACATTTGTTTTATCCAGAAATTTTGCATTGTATCTCCCGATTGAATTATGGCACTTAACTATGTTCTGCTTCAATTCAGAGAAAATATGTGACTTCAGACACAAGGGTGCTTTTCAAATGGCAACTGGACTTTCTTTCTTTTTTCTTTGAGGGCATTTCACTTTTCATCCAAGAAGCTTCTTCAGTTCTGAAGAAGTTCACTTCTGAACTGAAGAACCTTCTTGGATGAGAAGCGAAATGTCTTCAAGCAAAAAACAAAGAAAATCCAGTTGCCTTTTGAAAAGCACTTTCAGGACAATCATGACCTAGATGACTGAGAATCTCTATAGACATGTGACTTCAGATACCTTTGAATTCTTATTAGTAAAAACAACCTCTGAATTGCAGTATGTGTCTTAGGGAAAAAAAAGTTATTTTAGACCGGGGCTATTTTGGTATTGTAGCGTGCAATTTATTTTCCTGGCATTGTTCAGCAATTTAATTTAAGTAACAAATTAATTTCTGGAATTTCAGATGATTGCCCTGCTTTCTATCGCAGTAATGGTTTTATAATGAACTTAGGATACCTTAAAACAATTTTAAAACTTATTTACATACAGATGCTACTATCAAAACTGTTAATATTTGCTCATTTGCTTCAGGATTAATGGAAGGTTAGCAGTAAATCAGTATAATAAAGACATGTCTTAGAATGCATAAATCCCTGCATGTTAATAAAGGAAACAGGTAATTAAACTTTTATCTATCTATTTATTTAAAAAATTTATATGGCTGCTCATTTTATGCACCATAATCCTGTGTAGTCGAAAAAACAATAAAAATACCAAAACATGAAACCTTAATAAAAATTGCTAATACATCAATACATCAGCGTTCTGTATTACTAGTCTCCATACTCAACATGTTCCAATGCTAGTAGTTTAAATTTAGCAAAATGCCACCATCACTGAAATCCATCTGGTACTTGAATCTTATTACAGTGCTGCAAATTGTGTTGACAAGGGCCAACATTACGTAACTGCCTTTCTGAATATTCCAATTCCTTTTCTTCAAAAAAGATAAAATGGAGCTTGTAAAAAAAAAAGAAGGTATAATTCCACTCTGAATTGAAATTTCATTCTACTGGAATCTAAGGCAAAGATCTAAAACAGGAATTTTCAAACTTTCAGGATGAAATGCCTGTGAGTTATAAAAGTATCTGTTCTCGGAGCTAGTACCTGTCAGCCCATTGAGATAGATCCAGTCAGAAAATAGAGCCCACAATGACTATTATACTGGAACTCCACCTTATTGTATGGGATACAACAACAGAATCTTGAAATGTTGTCTTTATAGTTTCCCTCTGTCTCCTCTATAGTATGCAGAATCAAGGCAGCTTTTTTAGAATCTCTCTCTTTCTGACACTTCCTACTTCCCCAGGGTTGTGATGTTATTTATTGCCTTTTTTGTCTGATAATGGCTGTTGCATACATTGTCAACTTTTACAGTTTTTTACTGAACCTCATCAAGTCATAGCGAAAGTCTTGGGTTATGTGGAACACAGTTTAAAATAACTCTTCCCTTTTCTAAAATGGATTCCTTCCATTTCCATCACATAAAATATTTTTCTTTGAGCTGCACAGCAAACACTGATTATTATTATTAGTAAATAAATTACTTAAAGACAATCCATTGTAAAATGTCAGAAACTTTAGAATAAATATTTAAGTCTTCATTAATAGACACCATGATATAAAATATACAAATGAGTCTTGTAATCAAACATAATTTTGAAGAACATGACTATTAAATTGACTACTATAACATTTAGAAAATAGTATGTTAACTGGGATGGTGTTAACAAATATATCTCATTGATCTTGAACAAATACATAGCCTCCAATTAGTTCTGTACTCAATTTGAAATATCTTCTCCCACTTAACTACAAAGCTCTTGTGTATGGGTTACAGCAGTTGGTATTTTTCAGCTCATTTTAGATCATGAATTGTTATGGAAAAAATATTATACAAGGAGTCCTGTTAGTCTATGGGATCAAAAATCCAAAGTCTTCATCTTGATGGATGAGATTTAACTCCATGGTCTTCTCTTCATCATTGCAAACATATCAGAATCACCGAGTTGGAAGGGACCTTGGAGGTCTTCTAGTCTAGTTAAAGTTAAATTCTGGTGGCAACTTTTCTAACAAATACATTATATTAAATGGCATAGCTCAAAAAAAAAGTAAAGGAAATCCACCCTCACTGTCCTTTTGTAAGCACAGATACTAAAGCTGAAGCTCAAATATTTTAGCAGGCTAATAAGAAGAGAGAATTGATTGGAAAAGACCCTGATGTTAAGAAAAATTGAAGGCAAAAGGATAAGAAGACTGCAGAGGATGAGAGGGTTAGATAGTGTCATTGATGCAATGAACATGAATTTGGGCAAATTTAGGCGACAGTGGAGGACGGAGGGACCTGGCATGTTACTGTCTATGAGTTTGTGAAGAGCTGGACACGACTGAACAACAACATACTTTCAGAAAAAGTGCTCTGATATTTTGATGTGAGGATAAACAAGGGAAAATTCTTTCCATGTTTCCTTTCTTAGATTCATAGAATAGTGGGCTATAAACATAAATGAAATAAATGTAGTTGATCAAATCAAAGGATCAGACTATCTTCTCCTCACCTTTTTCTCCTTTCTCCATCACACACATCAACCTGCTCTTTACTATTAAAGGTCTTTCTGTCGATCCGTCCTTCACCAGAGACAAACCAAGGATAGGATCTGCTGTGCTTTGGTTCCTGCTTTTGCTTCAAGATACTCTCTTGAAATCAATTATAATATTTTCAGTGTATTTTCAGGCATTCTTTTTAAAATAACCTTTTGTTTAACCTTTCTGTAAACCATATTGTGTGCCCCTTTAAAAATGGTAAAGGTAAATAAATACAAATGTTATGAAGTAAATAACAGATTTGGTGTATTGTACTAACCTCTGATCTTCAAAAAACTTGTGTGCTAAACCTGACTGAAAAAGTGAAACATGTCATTGTTCTGTTTAAGTTATGGTGTCTAAGAAAAGGATTTCTAAGATCTTATGTGGTTATCTTTTTCAAATCATCCTGTAAATGTCAAGGGAATCTGGGACTGTGAGAGCTATAATAAAAGCTGAGTTTTATAATCTTGGTTATATCTGCTAGTTCTGAGGAATCCCTATCAAGGGAAAGTTGTTGATTTGCCAAATAGAACCTTTAATTTGGTGAAACAGGGCACACTTTTAGGACTATTAACTTATTCTTAGAACAAGAACAATGTATACTAGGCTAAGACACATAAAGATGAACGTATGCTTTAATAGGTATAATGTGCATAAATGGTATGTACTGTTCAGAGGGAATTAAAAATTTAAAAGTGCTTGTTAAGGGCTAATGGTTAAAATACTGCACAAAATATGTAATAGAAAATTTCATACAAAAAATATGAACATGACAAAATATGTCAGTACATGCAGTTACTTTTTTTTAGCTTAAAGATGCAGGAAACGTTATGGATCGGTTTAAGGACTTCAGTACCAGCGACAGTGGCAGCGAGTGTATTTAAAGCACTCTGTCAGTTGAGAAAGACTCAAAACTTCCTTTTGCAGTAAATAGCATCCTCTTTTACATTAATGCTAAACATTAAAAGGGAATACTTGCATAAGCAGCCTTTTCCTTAGTGTGGTATACAGTATGAAAATGATTGCTACTGTTACCGTACCCTAATATGATAGAACAAATTCAGTATTATATATCTTTAAAAAAATGAGTGTTGATTCTTTTTGCTTAAGCAACTGAGAATCTACTTCCTCTGTCCTGAGAGAATACATGCGTGTATCTATAGAGGAATGAATTGGGAGCATTACATTAAGAAGTTTTTTAATTCCTTATAATTCATTTATAGAGTTTTCCAGCATTTTTAAGGCTAGTTCTTGCCGCAATAAGTTTTCGCTACGGTATTACAGTACTAACCGCTTCTACCACCGTCCCACTCCATATGATCATAAATCCAATCCATAGTTTCATTCCATCTCGTTGCCTGCCTGTCTCCAGTGCGGCACACTCTACCCTCATTGCCTTGCGTGGATCCCGGTGACGCTTGTGAGTGGCGGACATCGAAAAGCTCCAAAGAGCGTGCAGCACGCTCATTGGCTAAGCCGGCAGCCTGTCTAGTGGAAGGGGGAATAGCGTGAGTGTGGGTTGCACGGTAGCGCTCTGCCGCTGTGTCTGTCGGTGTCTGGGGCCGACCCGGCGGGCGGTGTGGGGAATCGGGGAGGGGGGGAGGGCGCGCACGCGCGCGGGGGGGGAACAGAGGGGGGGCCCTTCGGTCCCGCGCGCTGCCTCGGCCAAGATGGCGGCGGGGACGGCATCGGCGGCCGTGGCCCGGTTAGAGGGCCGCGAGTTCGAATACCTCATGAAAAAGCGCTCAGTAACCATCGGCCGCAACTCCTCGCAGGGCTCGGTGGACGTAAGCATGGGCCACTCCAGTTTCATCTCCCGGCGGCACCTGGAGATTTTCACTGCCCCGCCCGCTCAGGCCCCTGCCAACAGCGGTAGCGGCCCCGCCTCGACCCTCGCCGGCGACGGGACCGGGACTCAGTCGCCGCCTGTTGCCGCCAGCCCTTCGTCTGGCAGTGGCGATTTCTACCTGCGTTGCCTGGGCAAGAACGGCGTCTTCGTGGACGGAGTGTTCCAGCGCCGGGGGGCGCCACCGTTGCAGCTGCCCCGCGTGTGAGTGTGAGGCGGAGGGAGGGATTGCCGGCGGGTGAGAGAGGTGGGGGGGGGAGCGTTGAGACACTCGTTCCGGCCAGGACCTTTCTCTTTGCCCGCCGGTCGCCGCTCCCGCCTTCCCGGCATGTTCGTCGGGTGGGTGTGGGGGGCGTGAGAGGGGAGCCCAAGGCGTTTCAAGCCTCTCCAGGGACTCCAAGGCAGGAGGATCCCGCTGGTGGAGGAAGGAGCCTCGTTGTAGTGGCGGCAGCACCCACACAAGGAGGCTTGAAGGGTGTCCGCAGCAGCAGCAGCAGCAGCACATGAGCCCCAAGCAGGGCTAGACATGGCGCTTAGTTGCTCTCTGTTTTGTGCAGCTCTAGGATCACAAGCGATTTATTGTGTAGGAAGCAACTCCTGTCGGGTTAAAAAAAAATCTTACTTTCCCCGTCTTGCAGTTATAGATAAATACTCCCCCCCCTTCATTACCTAGAGTTGGGCTTCTAAGTTGTCCTCCAGACTGCACACATGATGCACGCACTTTGGTGTACTTTTCGAGGTGGGGGGGGGGCAGTATGAGAAGCCTGGTGTTTTCAAGAGAAAAATGCAGATGTACTTTCAGTATTCAAACAAGTATCTCCACACCGAGGATTTATCTTGTGGCTAAAAAGATTGTGGGTTTTAATTTTAGAAAAAGAAAAGGCTTAGAAAAGGGGCTACTTTTTCTGTTGGTGAGAAAATATTTGTACATAGTTACTCTTAAAATAGAAAAGGCATTTCGCAAATACAGTAAGGACAATAAGCATACCTTGCTTATTAAAAGTTGATTAGGGAAGGGTTTATTCATGATGTCATATTACTAGTGTAGCTCAATGTGTTAGTTGACTTTTGTAACTTTCCTTATGCAAGGGATGTCATTTACTGGAAAAGCCAGATATTCTGTTTTGTTTTAATTTGGATTAATTTAAAACAAATTAATAGGCAGAAATGTAGAGCCTCTCACCGTACTGCTTTGCATACTCTACAGTTGGAAAAAGAGCGTATCTTACAGTATTGCAATAAGGGATAATGCTGTAGTGTAAAAAAAATTATAAATTCAGTCATTCAGTGACAAACGAGTAAAATCTCAATGTTGAAACTTTAAATGTGTTTTTACAACTGTTCAGATTTATCACAGTTACTCTGACTAGATAGCTTTGAGAAAAAATGTCCTTGTGGTTCTAGTGATTTTTGAACTCTACTGTATAGCTGTTTTGAACAACTTCTGCATTAAATCCTGTTGTCTTACAGATAACAACTCTGTGCAAAAGTCTTTTATGTATCTTGGATGTACCAATGTAAGGCATAGTATGAAACAAAATATATAATTATCTATTATTATTATTTGTCCTATTGCACATAATATCTCACAGAATGATATATCTCTTAATAGAAGTTCATTTGTCTTTCCATTCATTCCAAATTTGAAAACCTTACACTTGCTTGCAAAAAACCCCCAAACAAATGTATACACTTACTTTTAAAAGCTTAAAATCTATTTACCTGCTGAATATTGGAATATTGATAATATGTTCTTGCACTGCAATTTTTTTTGAAAGATGGTTTTTGATAATTTAATCATTGTTTTGTTAACATATATCTTCTTTAAATATTATTGTTAGCTAAAACATAGTTGCTAATTTATGATATGCAGTTCTATTCAAAGTAAAGTTGATGCTTACTAAAACATTTTGAAGGTAAACCTTATAATTTCAATATACATTTCAATTGTGTTTACGTTTATAATCCATGTATGTTATCCCAATAAAAAAAAAACCTTCTGAATTTATGACAGTTCTCCAAAGGAAAATTAAACAGAAAAAAATTCATTTGTCTCTATCACTGTATTCTAGTGAACTCAAGCCAATACCTCCATTTAAAGCAAATTATTTGGGAGAAAAAAATAATATACACATTAACATAGCATTTTTGTGGATTGGCATTTTTCTAGTTTCAGTTGTTGATGACTGTCAAATAACATACTTATTATGCATGATACCTTTTATAATAAAGAATCCTAATCTTGTTTAATTTTAGGATGAAGGCTTAGGTAATTTTGAGATGTTTTTACTTAGGGACTTGAAATTCCATTCACTTAAGGTCTTTGCCAAGATTTCATCTCTCATGTTTATTTGCACCTTGAAAATGCCCTATTTAACAGTTTACACATATTACATTGAGATTTAATAGGGTTTAATGCTATTAATATTTTTATTTGGAAAAATATGTAAAAGCCATACTGATTTTAATTTATTCAGAACAATAGAATGCAGAAATAACATCAGGGAATATATAACATGTAAAAGACAGTCAAAGAAAATATATATGATTTAATTGAAAAGTTCTCTCCCTCTGTGTGTTTGTGTGCATACAGATATACACACATACATGCCATTATCAAATGATTTTAATCTTCTATGTGATGGAAAGTAATGTCTTGAAATATAGAACATGGAGTTAAACATGTTCTGTAGATAATAAAAGTTAAAATAATTATGTTAAGCCTTATGCTACTTTTAAAAGAAGTTATTTTCCATATGAAAAACCATGTGAAATTGTGAACCAGAGTGGTGGTTTATATATGCCATTTATATTAATTATAAGAAATTTATACTACCATGGATTATAGCTAGTTGCTTTATCTTAAATAAGCTTTCTACTCCTTTTCACATAGTTTCTAAATTTTCTTATTTAACAGTGTGAATTAAAAACTTTAAGTTGGTATAGGAATTGGATTTTCAGTGATTAAAATAAAAGCAGGATTTGTTTTGAAATAAAGGCTACTAAGTAGTGGTTAAAATGTGGAGCTTTGATCTGCCACAATTTTTGTAGAATTCTACAGTTGAGGTTATCAGTGGGGTATGAGAATAGTATGCAGTTTTTGTAAATTTAGAACTTTCAAATTTCAGCTGTTTGATGAAACCCGTGATGTTTCATCTCGAGCAAACATTTGGCTTGTTAACAAATCCCTAATTAACAAAGTGGGTTTAACTGGTACTCTTACTTAAGAAGATTGGGATTGATAATTCTAGTCAGTACTTAACAATATTCAGATGAGGTCTCAAAATCCAGAGATTTAAAAATATAAATGTATTAAGCTGTATTTCCCCCCATTTTCACCTATGACATTGGTTTCTTTTCAGTTTGCAGAGATAAAGGCTTGTAATATCTAGCATTCCAAAAACTGAAAATAATTTTGAGTTGTCTCAAAAATAAGCACTGATTATATAGTAATGTCTTACATTAGATTTCTCTGCCCTTTAAAAAAAAATCATTTTGTGCTTGTCACAACTTAAAAATTAACAGGGACATCACAGTAAAGTAACTCTATGCAAGACTCCTTAGCTACATTATTAACCTCAAAAAATTTGTATAGGTAGTCCTCAACTTAAAATCACTCACTTAGCCACCATTTAAGCTACAATGGACTCCCCCTGGGCAATTCAAACTTACAATGGCCAATGGCCACCCACAGTCAGATGATCATATTTTGAATGCTTGGCAGCTGGCTCTTATTTACGGCCATGAATGACTGCCACAAAAAGTGCCATAAAATCAGATGTGGTCACATGTTGATCTGCTTAATGATGCCTGCTTTACAGACCAAAATCAAGCAAGTTATAGGTTGAATCTCCTCGACATTATTACTATGCTTTATCTTAAATGAAACTATCCGTATGCTGTATTTCAAGGAAATAGTTCTTGGTTGAAATACAAATAATGTTTGGCTGCAGAGTGCAATATGTTTATTAGGATCAAAAGTTCTTTACTCCTGGGCAACTAAGGGCCACTTTCCGCCATTTTTTTTTCATTGTTGCAAGGAAAAATATGTTGATTAATAATGTAGTGCACCATTAGAAAACCTTAACTGTACACTTTGGAATTTTGTACTCTTGATTTCAAGGAATGATTCCTTTCTTCCTCCTTCAGTTTCTTTTTTATCCAGATCCTGTCTTAAATAGAAGCTTGCCTGATATCAACTTTGTGATGTTTGCAGTACAGGTAGTACTCAATTTGCAGCCATTTATTTAGAGACTGTTTGAATTTACAACAGCATTGAAAAAAGTGATTTAAGACTGGTTTTCATATAACCATTTGCAGCATCCTTGTGGTCATGTGATCAAAATTTTGTAACTGACATGACAGTTATCCTGTTCCGGGTCATGTGATTACCATTTGCAACATTCCCAGCCAGCTTTTGACAAGCAAAGTCAATGGGGAATCCATATTTGCTTAATGGCTACATGATTCACTTAACAACTGCAGAGGTTTGTTTAACAATGATGGCAGATGTAAAATGGGGCAACAATCAATTAAAGAACTGCCTTTCTTAGCAACAAATTTTGGGCTCAGTTGTGGTTATATGTTAAGGATTACCTGTACTAATCTAAAAATATTTTCCAGATTATAAAAAAGTTATTTTGTTTTTTCTATTTTAAATTATTTTTTCTGTGCCGCCCCTAGGGAATTTAAAATGAATGGCTAGTATAAATCAGGGTGTCAACTTGTGGCGTCATGTTGTCGTTGCATGACATATCACAACTTTTCTTCCATCGCTAAAACGGGGGTGTGGTGATGGTTAGCATGTGATGCAACTGGCTGTGGGCCTTGAGTTTGACACCCCTGGTATAAATTAAGAAATTTTATATGGTCTCTCAATTCATTCAGGGCTGCTTAGAAGGATAATACCTCAATATCCATACAATAAGCCCACATTATCCCTAGTGGCAACTATCAGACAAACCACTTGATGGGTTACATATCATTCTGGGGTCCCCAGACCTATTGGCAGAACTATGGTATGTTTTAGGGCCTTTGAGTGTCAGAGTGTGGGCCAATTCTATTTTTTGCAGATCCTGATGTTCCACAGGGAAGGAGTACCATTGATAAGGCTCTTCTTCTGGTCCCAACAAGTTAGACCTCCTTAGGAGGCGGAACCCATAGCATTCCCTACCTCTCCACTCTGGTGTGTTGGGTAGATATGACTGGAAGAAGATGGTTCTTCAAACAACCTGGTCCCAAGCCTTGATGGTGACAACTAGCATCTTGAATTTGACCTACAAGCAATATTGCTCCTCTAGGAAAGATAATGTGTAAATGTAGGTTGCATAAAACCATGTGAGCTGCCATATTTTGAACCTACTGAAGCTTTTGGAAACTTTTCAACAGCAGCTCCATGTAGAGCAGCGGTTCTCAACCTGTGGGTCGCGACCCCTTTGGGGGTTGAACAACCTTTTCACAGGGGTCGCTAAGACCATAGGAACTCTAAACTTTAGACTCCTCCTCGCGTTCCTTGAAATTCCCCGCGGATGGGCTCTGGAGTCATCGCTGGCCGCTCAGAGCATCAATGAGGCTCTACGCCGTGGAAAACATAGCTGCGCGCGCGCAGCCCATACAGTTACAGCCTTGGAGACTTCTAATGGTGGGAAATTCTTCTCAGTTGCCCAGGCTTCTGCAGAAACTGCTCTCCGAGGCTTTCCAAAACTCTCCGAAGGCAAGAAGCGGCTGCCAGCGAAGCTCTCAGTTATGGCAAGAGTCCTGCCGTTGCACCAGATTCAGCAAAGTGGCTCAAGCAGCAACGGGACATGTTTGGGGAAGGGAGAGCCGGAACTGACTGCCCGGGACTGTTTCTGTGCTGCTGTAAAAATGTCTGTTTTCCAGCTGCAGGAGGGAAGGAAAGAAGCCAGTCTTTGGAAAGAACCTCCCTCCCCCTCCAGAGAGCCTATGCCGAAAGACAGGAGGGGGCGGGCTTCCCACCCCCTATTGGTCCCATTGTTGCTGGAGCTGCTTTTGCTGACTCCAGCATGGCGGTGGGAACTTGCCATCAGTTTAGTGGCCCGCCTTCTTTGCTAGTTTGGGCGGGTGGAGAAAGGAGGCATGCAATAGTCGAGGGCGAAGGTGCTTCCCTTCGCCCTTGGTGGCAGGGGTGCTTTATCACAAGCCTCCTTTCTTCCTCCGCCCACCTGAGCAAAGAAGGCGGGCCACTAAACCGATGGCAAGAGTCCCACCGCCATGCTGGAGTAAGCAAAGGCAGCTCCAGCAACAATGGGACCAATAGGGGGTGGGAAATCCATGTCTGTCTGTGTGTGTGTCTGTGTGTGAGTGAGAGAGAGAGAGACAGACAGACAGACAGAGGCACAGAGAGACAGATGGGGGAGGAAGGAGAGAGACACACACAGAGAGAGACAGAGAGGAAGGGAGGGGAGAGACAGAGATACAGAGAGAGAATTACAGAGAGAGACAGAGAGGGAGGAAGGGAGGAGAGAGATACAGAGAGAGACAGAGGGAGGAAGCAAGGGGAGAGACAAAGAGCCACACAGAGAGACGGAAAGAGAGAAAGAGAAAGAGAGAAAGAAAGAAAGAATTGGTGGCTGTTTTGTTTCTTCTTTCCTTTTTTTCTTTTTTTAAAAAGAGCTGGGAGCCTGCTCTTAAACTTCCCAGACAAAATTTCATTTATTTGTAATTAGAAATAAATATTTCACAATATATAATTATATATTGTTTTTGTGATTGATCACTATGCTTTAATTATGTTCAATTTATAACAACAAAAATACATCCTGCATATCAGATATTTACATTACGATTCATAACAGTAGCAAAATTACTGTTATAGAGTAGCAACGAAAATAATTTTATGGTTGGGGGTCACCATAACATGAACTGTATTAAAGGGTCGCGGCATTAGGAAGGTTGAGAACCACTGATGTAGAGCATCTTGCAATAATCAAGATGGGAGGTGACTAGCCTCTCATTTTGACTATTGTGATCAGGGATCGTTGGTCCAGGAAAGGATTTAACTGACGTACACCTTGCTGTTGTGCAGTGGCTCTCCTGGCCATGACAACCACCTGTTCCTCAAATAGGAGTTGTAAGCACCAGGAGAAACCTCAGATCATGCACCAGTGTCACCCCATCCAAGACCAGAAATTGCAATTCTTCATAGACAAAGAATCCCAAAGCCAGAGCAAATTATAGAATATATATATGATTATAATGTATATAATTTTATTTCACAGTGTAACTTGGTTTTTACCTTATGCACATATTTCAATGTACTTTTATCAGCATAAAAGTACATTGAAATATACATATACAGTTGGATATATATATATATATATATATATATATATATATATATATATATATATATATATATATATATATATATATATATATATATACATACATACATACATACATACATACATACATACATACACACACACACACATACATACATATATACATACATACACATATATACATACATACATATACACACATATATACACTTATACACATATATACACACACATATATACACACATACACACACACACACACACAAATACTTATGTAGATATAAGTAAATGATATATGGCTATCAAATAGCACAATGAGATTAATTTTCAGTATATTTATTATTTACTTATTTATTGAATTTATATTGTCGCCTATTTGCCCATGGTGACTCAAGGCGGCTTACAGAATATAAGGCCATATTTAAAACACTAAAAACTAACAAAAATGATCAAATACATTAATATAGTACAATATAACAAAATCTCAACCCCCCACCTCCCACCCCCCTGCCCCCGTGACAGCAAATTACACAAGCCCTCTACTTAGATTGTGACTGTTTATTTTTTTTTCTGAGGGAAGGCATTCCATAGAAAGGATGTTACAGCAGAAAATGCCTTTTTGACTGCTGCAAATAAAAATTAGTAAGATGCACCTGCATATCCTCTAGTGATCATAACAGTGTTTGGGTGCTAATACCAAAACTGATACTACGTGATCATTTTGCTATTGAATAATGCATTTTTTTCAATTTCAAGACCTCAGATAAAAGTTGCTCCCAAGGGATGCATTATAATAATCAGAAGGTAAGATAATTACAGGTAGTTCTCACTTAACGACCACAGTTGGGTCTAAAAACTTCATCACTAAGCAATGCTGTAGTTAAGCAAAACATCTCATGTCTGTGACTTGCACTTTTGCTTTCAGCTTCTTCATTGATTTTACTTTTCAAAAGCTGATTGTGAAGCTCTTGGTGGTGATCATGTGATCACGGGAATGCGAACACAGATGTAAATGCCTGAAATTTCCTGAATTTGCAATTGCCTGAATGCTAGTCTAATCATGTGGCCGCAGGGATGCTGTGATGGTCATAAACTCAAGGACTGGTCATAAAGTTACTCTACTTTTTTTACACTGCTGTAACTTTGAACAATTGCTAAACAGGGCAGTTGTTAAGTGCGATCTACCTCTAATGCATTTGATTAAGCTGGGTCCCCTTTATCATTGTACCAATTAGCCAACCAGTAATAGTGATGATTTACTGAATTCTCCCAAGCTGTATACCTGCTGCTTTTGACAGGATTAAATCTAAGGTACTGGTCTTGAACAAGACACTGAAGTAAGATTTATACAGGCATTATAATTCAGTTTTCAGTTTTCACAGATGCTATTGATAACATCATGACCCTCTTCTTCAGTGTTCAATATCAAGCATGTATTAAGCGTGTGCAATATCAAGCATATAGAAACAGCACTGGAGACAAAATGGTGTTTGTGGTAACTCAATGCTATCAACTGTGAGGAAAAGTAGAGAAAGTGTAAAATTGTATATAAGGTCAATAGCATCAAACACCATTACAAGATCAGGCAGAGATGTCAGTCCTTCTTTTCTGGTAAGGGTCATCCAGTCCAGCAACCAAGATAATTTTCTCTCAAAACACACACACCAAAGGGATACTTGAGAAAATATTTCTTGTTACATAATTTCTGGTACTGGACCATTATTACTGTAGTATTTGCAGTCTCCAAGAATGAAGGAACTTTGCCTGGAGTGTGATGCCAGCCATTCATAAATAACTAGCCTGTGACTTTGCAGAGAGAAATCTATCCTATGGCCATAAATATTTAATAACTATGCCTAGTACTCATATTCCTTTTTAGAAGAAGATCAACTGAGGCAGCATGTCATGTACATATGCTCTGACTCAATTGATTATGATCAGGTATGATACCAAAAAATCTAAAATGCATATGATTTAAATCAAACTTCTTTCCTATGCTTTTGGAGTGTACCTGAAACCTCTCTCAGAATTGGGATAGATTGTGTGTTAGATATTTTACCTTAGTTTTCCTGAAATACAGCAGGACAATTTTATCTTCAAAACACTTAGAAAATATGTCACATACGCATTATTGTTTCAGATGTTAATTTCAACATTAAGTGATAGAGTTCTGCTGTGTAAGTTACCTGAGGAAGTAGTGAAGGAAGCAGAATAAATGCTTTTACGTATGTTTTGATGAATTCCTGGTAATTTGCTGTTAATGTCATAATCGACTTTTCATTTTGTGCAGTACCCCTCCATATGATAAATAATTAGAGTTCAGTAATTGTATTAAGGTCTCCCTCTCCTTACCGTTTCAATGCTGAACAGATCATTTCTAAATATAGAAATGTCTTTCAGATCATTCTAGAATTTAGTTGATTCCATAAATCCCTGGAAGTAAATATGTCTGTCATAGCCCTGAAGAAAGAATGAATGATGTAAACCCACAACTTCCACCAAAGGATTATCTGAGCTTAAGCTCTGTTACCTACATATCACCCATATCATATGTATGGGTAGAACTAGATTGTGCGCCTTGTCACTCATTTCATTTCATTCATACAAACATACACACAAACACACACACACACACACTCACTCACTCACTCAATTAATTATAACTTGGAATATGCCCATGGATGCTATGAAATCCCACATACAATACTGATGTACCTTAGGACCACTATTTTAATGTTCTGGAACACCGATATGCTTTGACAAATGGTAATGCAATAGTTTCATCTATCTCTACAACCTATCACCGGATGTGGTTTCAAAATACATAGAATCCCGGATAAGAGGTCTCATGGCATAATAAAATCTGATTAACACCATCTATAAACTCATCTGTGTTGATGCTTATAAACAGACTGGATTAAATTAAACCCATTTGATTTTGTCTCTTATTTATGGAAGCCAAGTTAATCCATAAATGATAAATTCTTACGATCTGTCCTAGCTATAAATTAACCACATTTTTATCCAGTTCCCTTTTTTATTCAGTTTTTGTTAAGTTTTAATGTTTTCATTTTTAAATGGTTAGTGTTTTAAACATTTTAATTTTAAAAGTCCATTGTTAGTCTGGCAAAAGTGTGGTGGAGTTTGGCACAGAATTGCAAGAAGGAGGGCTCTTTCACAAGAAACTAAGTTAAATTAGCCTTGAGTTCTTGGTATACAGAAAAAGACCCAGAAGGGATCATCTCTAAACTTTCACAAGGTTTTTCTAATAGATGAGTTTAAGTTTAAGTTTTATTTTATTTATATGCCGCCCTATTCCCTTAAAGGGACTCAGGGCGGCGAACAACTTAAACGGGAAGGGGAAACATACAAGTACAAATAAACATATTAAAATGACCAACAACCACACCTGTCGAGAGGGGAGAGGAGCTCATGAGCATGCCTTAGTTTAGCTAAATTCCTGCCTATGGGCGAATAGCAATAAAGAAACTACAGATAGTCCTTGACTTACAACCATTTCTTTAGTGACCATTCGAAGTTTTAGTGGCACGGAAAAAAGTAACTTATGACTGCTTTTCGCATTTACGACAGCTGCAGCATCCCCGTGATTGTATGATCAAAATTTGGTTCTTTGACACTTGGCATGTATTTGTGACAGTTGTGCTTTCCCTGGGCATGTCTTCACCATTTGCAACCCTCGCAACTGACTTCTGACAAGAAAAGTCAGTGGGAGAATCCATATTAATTTGATGATTTCATGATTCAGTTAACAGCTGACAAAATGATCATAAAGTGGGGCAAAACTCACTTAACTGTCTTGCTTAGCAATGGAAATATTGGGCTCAATTGTGGTTGTAAGTCTGGTTGCACATTTGTAACTGATTTGTCTGTCTCTTGACCTATTGATCTATCTATTGATCTATCATTCTGGTTGTTCTTTCTTCTTTGCATCCAACAAAAGGAACTTTTTTCAAAAGGGCTTTTTGGTATGCTACATCTCTGGGCTGCTAGGCACATCTTGATATCAGTGAGAGCAAGAAGACAATGGTAAGGTGGTGGAGTGCAGATTGCAGAAAATAGATGGGTGGAAGAAATTGAAATGCTAGGGTGATTGGGTAGTTTTTATAAGTGTGGCCAAACATTCATGATCACATGACTGCAGTGGCTTTAAGTTGGTTCCTGGGTGGTTCCATCCTAACTTCGAATAGTTGTAAGTTCAAGGCTATCTGTAGTGATTTCTGTACAGACTGTTTCCATTGAGATAAGCTTCCTCTTCAGTGTCATGAAGGAAATTGCCTTTGTTTTCTAAACTGTTAGGCTAGTTTGAGTTTTCTAAATGTAGCCTGTGGGTAGTTAAAGTATTTTACCTTCTTTAAAATAAGGTTATTACAGTAGTCCTTGACCTATAACAGTTCATTTAGTGACCATTGAAAGTCACAACAGCACTGAAAAAAGTGATTTATGATTGTTTTTCACATGACCATTGCAGCATCTCCATGGTCATGTGATCAAAATTCAAATGCTTTTGGCCACTGACTCATCTTTATGATAGTTGCAGTGTCCCAGTGTCATGTGATCCTATTTTGTGACCATCTACCAAGCAAAATCAACGGGGAAGCCAGACTCACGTAACAGCTGTGTTGCTAACTTAACAATTGCAGTGATTCATTTAACAATTGGGGCAAAACTCATTTAACACATATCTCACTTAGCAACAGAAGTTTTGTGCTGAAGTGTGTTCATAAGTCGAGGACTATCTGTATTTGATTGAAAGGAAGTTCAGAGGAAAATCTCAGTTGTCAGAAATGTTTAACCAATCTAGATCTGACTTCTTCTATAGTCAATAATACTGTATGGGTTTATTTATTTATTTACTTACCTACTTACTAATGTTTTAATACTAGATAATTGTTTTCCCAAATTATAAAAGCAATACAGATATGTATATCCTTAAAAAGTCTTCAAAAGTAAATGAGAGGAGAGAGATCAGTTTCTCAAGACTAGAGAGAAGCGATGAGTAGTATGTTGGCATTTACATGCTGGCATTCAGATCAGGCTGGCCTGATGTTTCTTGCTGGAGCACTTGCTTGAATAGTAATTCGTAGCTCTTGTTTCTTTAGCTGTTGGATGTGGCCAGAATTGCTGGAGGGAACAAATGGAGCCAAGGTATGCTGCTCTTCACTTTTCAAGTTGGTAGGAACTGAATGTTCTATCTGGCAGGGAAACTTTATGTAGCTGCTCCTCTAGTTGGTTAAATTCTCATGGCATACTTGACGGAGGTATCTTCCTCTAGTTAATTGATTGTGCCAATGTTATACTAGTGCAGGTTAATTAATTAGTTATCACAGTTTTCAGTCTTTTTAACTGATATGAAGCACATTTCTGACTTTTAAAATTGTACCCTTCCAGAGTGGACTTCTGTGCTTTTTAAAAAATTCAGAATGGCATGATCACTGTAGATGAATCAGATGATGGTAGAGTGTCCTGTTCTCTCCCATCCATTCCTGCTTTATTTTATTGTCCTTTATGACAGATGAATTTTTGTGAGTCCCTCTTAGGTTTTTGTATCTGTCATGAATGTCTGAAGATTCCATTAAATGTATGGTCATGTAACCCTATCCTAGGGCATGACATCCTTGCTATTCATGGCTTTGTTATAGTTTCATTACACTACTGCCACATAAATGGGGCTACTTTTAAAGATCATCTTGAGATTTTATTTGACCCAAAATGCAGCAGCTCATGTATTACCCAGCATTCATCAATGCTCATCAGAGCTCATTAACTTTCTAATGAGTCCTACATTAGGTTCTAGGTGCAATTTAATGTGCAAATATTAACCTATACAATCTTTGTGGCTTGGCATTTTGCTACCTTCAGAATCACTTTCACTGAATTGACCCAGTTTATTTGATCTTGTGAGGAAAAGCAATTAGTGGTTAGTGGAGAGATGTGCCCAGAGTCACTGCTTTTATGTAGCAGCTCTGGCATTCTGGAATGGTCTCCTATTGGAATTTAGACCAGCCCCAGCTTTATTTGCCTAGTGGAAACAGCTGAAGACAGAACACTTCTGGAGGTGTTTGAGGCTTAATGCTTGTCTTTTTGGAGGGTTGCATGTTTGGATTTTTGGGCAGAGTTGTGTGCTTTATGCTTTTGAGTGAAACTATTGAGAGAGCATGATGAGATGATGCTCAGTGTGAAATATGATTGTATCAAGATTTAGACTACAATTTATATCTGTTCCTTGCATCTCTTTAAGAAGAAATTATGTTGCCTAAATGGTGATGCATATCCTAATAAGTAGGCCTTCAGGGTCCTCCAGAATTGTAATCTACTGGACTTGGTGGTTCAACAATGAGCCCATCTAGCTTGATTCAGTCCTATTCTTCATTAGTCTGCTTTCTGGTCTGGCAGTGTTATTTATTTCCTGTGTGAAGAAGGCATACCGTATCATTGGGACATGAGTGTCATTAGTACAGAATTCACAGTCAACAGCATTTCTTTATTCTAGTGACTTGCATCCTATATGCAGACTAAGCCAAATTGTCAACTATCATATGAAGTCTGGTTTACTAGTCCAATAGTTGTTACATTGAAAACTTTTTGTACATTGATGCAAAGGTCTCTAGGGAATCCAGCATATATAGACAATAAAGAGTATCACATTGTTACTGAACATAAAAATGCTTAATAAAAACAATTCTGTAGTTTAGACCAGTGTTTTTCAACCTTTTTTGTGCAAAGGCACACTTTTTTCATGAAAAAAATCACGAGGCACACCACCATTAGAAAATGTTAAAAAAATTTAACTCTGTGCCTATATTGACTATATATAAAGTAATTTTCCCACGGCACACTTTACACTATGTCACGGCACACTAGTGTGCCACGGCACAGTGGTTGAAAAACACTGGTTTAGACCATGGTAATAATTGCACAATGATGAGTTGCTTGTTGTTGACATTGAAGTTAAGCATATGGTCGATGCTATGTGGAGGGTGTATAGGAGCTTTTGCCTCTTTAGAAGAAACCCTATTATAATGTAGAAGCACTGAATCTCCAAGTGAAGCTTTCTTCTCCTAGGCGCTGTTTGGAGTGTCCAAGCATGGGTTAACTTCAGCTTGCTGCCCAAGGACTGAGTTTAAATCTTTTGTGTAGCCATTCCTCTAGCTCTCCTTGGAGGTCAGTTTGAAAAACTTAGTCGCCCTAAAAGGATGTATTGAGATTTCCAGTCCTTGGATAGCAAGCTGGATTTCTCCCAATTAGTTTAGTGTAGCCTTTTTTAAAGTTCTTCCACAGTTGTAGCCTTAGATAGATCTAAGTTTTTTGTTTTTTCCCATTGCAAGAAGTTTATTCATCTAAATAGCCTTCCTCACACGCTGACCAGGCTGCTGGAGCGTTTCCAGCCTCCTATGCTTCCATGTGGTTCTGGCAGCACCAGGAGGCTCATCAGTGGCCGCTTAGGGGCCAGGTAAGGAAATCAGGTGCCCCTGTGAGCCGTCAGAAGGCCCCTCTTAACTCCAGAGGCTCTACTGAGCACTCCGGATCACCGACGGCACACTCCAAACTTGTGGTGGCCATTTTGGAAGAGAAAAAAAAGCACAGGCTTGAAATCCAAGCTGTTTTTCTCCTTTCCTGTGCTGCAGCATGGTCACTTAGCAGATCGTCGCTGGGAGGGATGTTGGTCAAGTGGCCTTGCTCTGGGTCTCCAGGCAGGCCTCCCCCTCCCCTGAAGACCTTGATTGGCAGCTACAGGGACTTTGGCTTTCCTGACCATTCCCTATCCTGATATTAGCAGCGCGGATCTGTGAGTGCCCTAAGAGCTTCCTCTTGGTGCCATTTTGTTGCTGCCTCACCTGCTGGAGCCGTTGCCTCAGAAATTCATCACAACTTGGGACTCCATTTCTCCAAGCAACCTTCTCTGGATAACGAGGTTTGGGGGCTGGAAGTTCCACCATGACCAGCAAAAGTGTGGAGAAGGTTAAAGAGCAGGCAGGCCCTACCATCAGTAAGCATAGGAAGCCCAATCCTGCAGCCAAGGGTGTTAGTGCAGCATGCCCCACTAAAGGCAAACAGCCCAAAGCAAGGAAGGTGTCCAAGGCAGAAAAGAGGCTGCCTGAGAGGTGTCAGAGAGCCCTAGAAAAACAATTTCAGAAGGCTCAAAGCAACCAGGGGCTTGAAAAGGATCTCCATCCACCTGAGAGCCGAGGTGGCGCAGTGGTTAAATGCAGCACTGCAGGCTACTTCAGCTGACTGCAGTTCTGCAGTTCGGCTGTTCAAATCTCATCGGCTCAGGGTTGACTCAGCCTTCCATCCTTCCGAGGTGGGTGAAATGAGGACCCGGATTGTTGTTGGGGGCAATATGCTGACTCTGTAAACCGCTTAGAGAGGGCTGAAAGCACTATGAAGCGGTATATAAGTCTAACTGCTATTGCTATTGCTATTGCTGAGATTCCTGCTAATTCCCCCATCTTGACTCTTCCACCAGAAGAATCTCCATCCATAGGGGAGGAGGGCAATTTTGGGTTCTCCCCTAACCCCTCTAGAGCATCTCCCAGGCCCTTAGCCTCATCTCTAGAGGAGGAATACATGGAGGAGGCTTGTTCCCTGTTGGAAGAGGAAATTCCCCCTCCTGGGCCAGTAGCCAGGGATTTGCCCCAGAACCACTCCTAACCACTCCTAAACTGATCCCAGCCATGAAGGAGGTGGTTGCAAGGGCTATCTCTCAGGGGATTGCTGATGGCATCCAGCAGTTGGGCCTTTCCTTGCCTCTCCCAAGCTGAACCAAAGCCAAAGTGAGGGTTGTTGAGCCCCCACAGCAAGAGGGTCTCCCCTCCTGCCTCCTTGGCTGTCAGCGAAGCATCTGACGTGGAGAAGGGCGGTCAGGATGCCCCAGATTTGTCAGAGGATGAGAACCTGACCCCCGACATTCCTGCCTTCTTGGAGTTATTCAAGCATAATGCAGACGCCCCTTCTACCTCTGGGGGATACACTAGGCCTTGCACCCAGTTGCAGGACCGCTCCCACGAGAGGTCCTCATTCAGGGACAAGAATAGGCAGCAGGGGAACCACAGGACTTTCCGAGGAAGGTATTCCAACCGCTTCTTTTGGCGGACTAAGTGATTGTCACTGGTCCCCTCCCATCGGGGGTCATCTACAGTTGTATGCCGACCAATGGGAGGAGACAACGACGGATGCTTGGGTTCACAATACGGTTCAGTATGGTCTGACCCTAGAGTTCCTTTCTATGCCCCCGTGGACCTTCATCTGCTGTCCCATTCCCAAATCGCCCCTCAAACGCCAGCTGATGCAGGCGGAGATCAGACATCTGCTGGAGATAGCGGCCATCGAGCAGGTACCCCCTGGTCAGGAAGGCAGCGGGTTTTACTCGATCCTCTTCCTGGTCCCCAAAGCATCGTGTGTGTGAGAGAGAGAGCAATACTGGATCTCAAGAAGCTCAACATCTACCTAGCGTACAGGCACTTCAAGAAGCAATCGCTCCAGACCATCTTGAGTTGCATCAGGCAGGGCGATCACATGACATTGATTGACTTGAAGGAGGCATATCTGCACGTCCCCATTCACTCAGCGCATCACCATTCTTGAGGTTCCAGTTTGCAGACCATCATTACCAGTACAAGGTTCTTTCCTTCGGCCTCTCATCGGCCCCAAGGACATTCACAAAGCTCCTGGCCACAGTCGCAGCGGATCTCCGATCCTGACCTGTACAACTCTTCTGCTACCTGGACGATATACTCCTACTGTCGTCATCCATCCCACAAATGCATCGGGACCTCAATCTCACCATTTGCACCCTTGAACGGCACGGCTTTTCCATCAACCAGGAGAAAAGTCACCTGAATCCAACCTCCAGAATTCAATATCTGGGCATGGTGATCGATTCCAACATTTGCCAAGTCTTCCTCATGCAGCAACAAGTGGACAGCATAACCTCCCTTGCACAACGCATCAGAATGTCAAAGTCAGCCTCCATCGTGAATCTGTCCCAGCTTCTGGGGAAACTGGTCTCGTGCATTGCGGTAGTTCCCTGGGCTCGAATGCACGCATGGGAACTCCAGTGGTTCTTGCTTCCGATTCAGCGTCTCAAGGCCAGCAATTCCAAGAGGATTGTAAATGTTCCTCCGAGAGTCAGCACATCGCTCAGATGGTGGCAGTCGCCGGCTCTGCAGAAGGGCTCCCTCTTCAAAGAACCAGAGTGCCTGCTCATAATGACGGATGCCAGCCTGTATGGCTGGGGCACCTATTTTCAGATTCATGTGGCACAGGGCAGATGGTCGCCAGCGGAGCTCACCCACAATATAAATTGGCTGGAGCTCAGGTAAGCCAACGGTCATTCCCTTGCTCATATCATAGCCAAGCTGGGTTACTGCCCTGCAGTGGTGTCAGAGATCAGTTACTATTCCCTATGCTGGGTCTCATCTCTACCCAAGGAGGGTAGGATTAGGCAGTAAGGTTGCCTTCCTTTTGGCAGTGACCACTGATAGTAAGAAAAAGCAGGGTATGTGTGGAAAAGAACAGATCCTGCCTTAGCTATGATAGCACCTTAGTACAGGTAGATTGTAGCTGTCTCTAAGGCTCTTGTATCTTGTATCTTGTGTGGAACTTCCCTTTCTTATCACCCCAATAACATTGGCCTCTGTGCCCAAGTTGAACCTAATGACCATTTCCATTTTTTTACATTCATCTATGATTCTTGGAAAAGATCACAAATGTGCTGTCTCACTTCTGCGAATTGCTCTTTTCTTGTTTGTGCAGTATCTTGCCTTTTATTCTTCTAGACCACAGGGTAGCTCGTATTTCTTTTTGATCCCTTCTTGTGTCCCTGTTAATCTGTCTCTCTTGGTTGCTTTTATCTTGAGTGCTATCTAACCTGTTATCTGTCTCTGGCTGTTGTAGTTTGTTAATCATAGAGCCCACGAGGAATTAATTGCTTGTAAATTAGCTTTTCTAGTATTCATCTGTGAATTCTCACAAACAGTGGCCAAAATTGTAGAAACCTTTTGGGAAAAGTGTATTTTTGAGGTTTGATGACTAATAGCACCACTTTTTTTTTGAGTAGTACCATAAAATTATATATCAATGAAAAGATAATTTAATCAAGAATGTAATGCAACAAAGTTTGTTCAATTATCTGTATTTATGAAAAGTTATAGGCAAATAACATTTAATAAATATAATAAATATAACATTTAAACATAAAAAATATAATAAAAGCAATTTTTATCTCTCAAAGGTTGAAAAGACTAAACTGGGCTAAACTCCATGTTACCTGGACAGAAGATATATAATGTTATGATACTACTAAAAAAAGTGATTTTATTAGCCATCAAACCTCAAATATACTGTACACCTTTCCCAAAAGGTTTCCATAATTTTGGCCACTACTGTATAAGTTCTGGACCTGTGCAAAAGCCTATTTGGAATGTTAAATTGCCTAGGATTTTCTGCAGAATCCCCACAGTGCAAATTAGTGTTTCCTTTTATTCTTCTCAGTTCCAGAGACTACTGGATCAAAAGAAAACTGAACAATTTTGAAACTGAATAGGAAGTGCAGGAGGTTATATGAATTAATACTGTATACTATGTTAACCAAGTAGGTAAAATAGTTTTTTAAAATAATGATCAGCTGTGCTTGTTGAAGATTAACTAGGGGCAGAGGGAGCAAATTGTATGTAAAAAAAAAAGTTAGCATAGCATAGCGTGGCATAGCATGTTTGAAAAAGTATGCTTCCACATTGATTGTAGGAAATGTAGCTGAAATAATATACTGTACAGATAAAAAAACAAGTGCCCTGAAACAGGGCTTCCCATTCCTGGGTAAATTATCCAAAATAAGATAAAAGTGGTATTTCTTTGGGTAATGACACATAAACCCATTACCAAAACACAACAGGGACATTTAAATTTAATTAAAGTGTTTAATTACATTGGGCAAAATGATTTTCTGATAAAAAAAATTGGGTAACAAAGGAAAAGGTTTGGGAAGGTTAATTTCTGCTCTAAATAGTTAACCAAACTCTTCATGGTTAATATGAGGACTGATTCACATACTGAGTGCTTTACTGTGACTGCAGCCTGTTGGGAACCAGGCTGCACAAACAGTCAGCAGACAAGCATGTGAAGCCACATTTGTGCAAGCGGGACACATGTGTGTGTGAGAAACCATCCCTTCCCTCTTGTTGCTGCCAGTCTGCAGAGCCAGAAAGGTTGGAGATTACTGCTTTACAGCACTCTCTGGGCAGTTTGCAACATCAGCTATTGATCCCAACAATTTGGATCCTCATTTTATTGAGCTCGAAGGATGGAAGATTGAGTCAATCTTGATCCAGTCAAGATTGAATTCCTGGCAATGGGCAGAATCAGTCTGCAATACTGCATTGCAATCACTGTGCCACCAGGGCTCAAAATCAATATATTGGGGATTTAAAAAATAATTTACAGTAAATATTGTTATCTAAATGGTAACAGGCAACATAGAAGTTCCAGTGAATGAAAAACTAGGAAAAGATGGTGATGTAATTTCACTAGAGCTCTCTTTAGGTAAACTTAGTCTGTATCCAATGAAAAATACCTACCGTGTTCCCCCGAAAATACGACATGTCCTGAAACTAAGGCCATGCCACATTTTTCAGGTGGGCAAAAATATAAAAATAAAAATATAAGAAAATAAGCCCCCTGGACAACTCCAACCTCCGGCCAGGCAGAGTGCTGCTCACTAACCTAGCGGTATCCCGAAGGCGGCAAGCTGCGGGAACTGGGGGGGGGGGCAAAGGGGCTCGCATTGCTTGCCGCTTTAGGGATACCGCTAGGTCGCTGAGCGGCGTTGTGCCCAGCTGGAGAGGGGGTTTGCCGGGTGGGTTTTCTGCTCCCCGATCGCGTGCCTCCCAGCCTCACGATGCCCTGGCACAGCTCTGCTGCGTTCCTTACCCTTTCGTCCAGTGAAGCCCCTTGTAGAAAAAACCTCGCCATGAGGTTTTGAACTCATGAGGGTTTTTTTACAAGGGGCTTCCCTGGACGAAAGAAAGAACGCAGTGGAGCTGTCAGTCTCCAGTAGTGCTAGGACATGCGTCTCACTTCCCCTGCTACCCCTCGTCTTTTAAAGGGACGATGGGGAAGGGAAGCAGACAGGCTTCCTTTACATTAGGGCAAGGTGGGCAGTGTTGGGTCACGAGCCACGCCTCTTACCTTTCCAGGTCCATCGCGGTCCTTGCTATTGTGTCCAGAGAAGCCTCTGGTAAGAAAACAACAACCCCTTCTCGCGAGTTCAAGAAGTTTGATTGAACTCGCGAGAAGGGTTTTTTTTTAACCAGCAGCTTCCCTGGACACAATGGCGAGGAACGTGACAGAGCTGGAAAGGTAAAAGGCGCGCCTCACTTCTCGCCTGCCCCAGAAAATAATAAGCCCTCCCCCTATAATAAGCCCAAGGTAATATTTTTGGGGGGCAAAAGTAAATAAGACCCTGTCTTATTTTCAGGGAAACACTGTATCTGAGAGAATGGATACAATACAATTAGTATACAGTGCATTCAGGAAGTATTCAGACCCCCTTCACTTTTGTCAATTTTGTTATGCTGCAGCCTGATTCTACAGGGGTTGAAATTCATTTTTTCCTCATTAATCTATATTCAGTACCCTATAATGCCAAAGTGAAAACAAAGTGAAAATAGAATTTTAGAAATATCTGTAAATTTATTAAAAAGAAAAAAAAACCTGAAATATCATGTTGGCATAAGTATTATACCCTTCACTCAAGTATTCTGTTGAAGCAGCAATTACAGCCTCAGGTCTTTTGGGGTATGATATGACAAACTTTGCACACATGGATTGGGAGTTTTCCAATTGAAAATTTGTTTTTTTTTAAGTGGGCAGGGCTGAGTTAAGAGGTATCTTTTTTTTATTGGGGATTTGGTAAATAACAGGAAAGTGTATCTGTGAGAGTGAGACTCAGACTTGTTAATATGTGAAAGAGCTTCAGAACAGAGGAGAGGAGAATTTAGTGGAGGTAACAGCACTGGGGAAAATAAGGCATTAGAAGCAGCAGCACCAGCACGTTTCCTCCTCTAAAGCACAAAAGCAGCTCAGCAAGAACTGAGGACCCCTCCTCAAACTGTTTTCCCAGGCCAAAATTGCTGAAGGAGTGTGGAAAGGTGATGACTGTGAGGATATGGGCCACAAGAGTTGTAAAGGAGCACCTGAGTAAATGGCTTCCTCAAAACAACAGCAGTAGGGTAAGGAAGAACAAACCTGGAAGCGATGATAGAGAATTATGTGTGCATGGATATAATAGGAACCATGGAACAAAAGGAAGCAAGATAGCAAAGTACAGTATAGAAAATCTCAGGAAGTGTAAATTGGGGAAGAAGAAAAGGGTTAGAGCAGATGGAAGCTCCCCCCCCCCCCCTTTACATATCCAGTCAAAAGTTAGTAAAGGTCAAGTGACCAGATAATATCACATAAGGCTTTGGAGAGCAAGCCAAGAAATACCCGAGGAGGCTTAATGAATATTGACTATTGGCCTTGAAATATTGGCTTTATCAAAATTTTCAGTAACCTGAGACAACAGATATACACTGCATAGGCTGAGATTTGTTTCTAGAGGAAAACACTGTTACTTACATGTTTTAGAAACACCTGGCTATTGGCTTCTGTTTAGCTAATGGAAATGATTATATTAATATTTATAGTTGGCTGATAGAAATGTGATTAGTGCAATCAGTGGCTTAAATGCAACTAACAAGGAAATGTTGTTAACATGTTTAGACCACGCTGATGACCACATTTGGTGTTCTGAGTCTATACTGTGACTGTTTTCACAGAATGCCCATCATTATGTTGCCTTGCCTATTCATACATGGCTGCTGTGTTGAGAATGGCATTTACAGCAGTCATTTACCAGAAAGTACTGATGAGATTACTTTCTACATAATTGTCTTGTCCTTTTGGATGCTTCTTACTGTTCCAACTTGCCTCCCCCGGATTTATGAGCAAACTTCCAAATAAACTGCAGGCGTATATCTTAATTTTGTTATAATACATGTGGAACATATACAAAGCCATGAAGAAGAGTCGAGGTGGCACAGTGGTTAGAGTGCAGTACTGCAGCCACTTCAGCTGACTGTTAGCTGCAGTTCAGCGGTTCAAATCTCACCAGCTCAGGGTTGACTCAGCCTTCCATCCTTCCGAGGTGGGTAAAATGAGGACCCAGACGGGGGGGGGGGCAATATGCTGACTCTGTAAACTGCTTAGAGAGGGCTGAAAGCCCTATGAAGCGGTATATAAGTCTAACTGCTATTGCTATGATGGTGAACCTATGGCACATGGGCCACAGGTGGCATGTAGCACCCTCTCTGTGGGCACGCGAGTCATTGCCCCAGTTCAGTTCCGCCACACATATGCGTGCACACCTCTCGCCAGCCAGCTGGTTGTTGAGCCTCTGCTGTGCATGAGGATGCATGCATAGGGGCTGCACATGCATTGCATTTTGGGGGTGCACTTGTGTGTGCTTTGGGCACTCGGTCAGGAAAAGGTTAGCCATCACTGGTCTAGAGGCATTCTTGTAAAGAAATACACTTCTCACAGCAAGTATCTAGTTTTGTGCTGTGCCACTTTCCTGAAGATTATTACCTGACATCTGTGAGATCTGAATGTGAACCAGGTTGCCCTCTCTTCATCTCAGTATAGCTTTCTGTTTCTTTACTTTTTTCAACCCTGTAATGCCAGTTTTGTTTGGAAATCCTACAGATTCTGTAAATAGAAAAAAAAACATGTATAGGTTTTGTTGTATTAAAATAGTAAGAATGATAAAATGAAAACTAGAAAATTGGGTTAGGGCTTATGAGAAATGACTTGAGTAACTTGTATAACTTGTTGAAAGAAGCTTTTTGAAATCTGAAGCAAGTATAGACATGCTGTCTTCTTCCTATCAAATTATATTTGCTCATGATCTTAGGTTGAAGATAAAATTTAACCAACACAAAACAAGCCTGTATTTAGTCTTGGTCTTTAGAATTACCAAATACTGTAGTGTTACCATAGGCAGAGTTTCTTTTGTATTTGTATAGAGGAGCCTCAAATTCCAGAAGCATTACATGGTAGGTTTAATGAATTAATGTCTGATTTCCCTGCAGCTGATGTGACAAGGAACTTTATAAGCTACTTCCCATTGATCCCTCCTTTCTAACTCTTTTGTGTCTTCAGCTTGGAGAAAATGATGAAGAGCTCGGTTTCTACAGTAACTACAGCCGGCAGGCAATTTTTTAAGTGTTCTTTTTAGACTGCAAAGATGCAGTGTATTTTGTTTCTTTAGAAACTTTTTTTTCTGTTAATCTGGTGCTTTAAATTTTTCCTGGTTTAAAGCCGTAAAGGATGGTGAAATTTATACATGTGAGCAAAGTGATTTTAATCCAGATGGTTGTTTTTTTAATAAAAAGATGTTTAATGGTAATAACAAAATAAAAAAAATAAAACATAAAGAAATACATACATTCTCAAAGAAATAATAGTGTAAAAAGGACTTCAAAAAAGAAAAAAGAAAACGAGACGAGAATGAAGTTAAAATATATTGTTATAGCAGTCAACAGTAAAGAATGCACCTGTATAATATAAATATTCAAGTGTATACAGGTTGTCCTCAACTTACGTTAATTTATTTAGTAACTGTTCAAAGTTATAATGGTACTGAAAAAAGTGACTTATGCCCAGTTTTCACACTTACGACTGTTGTAGCATCCTCATGGTCATATGAGCAAAATTAAGACATTTGGCAATTGAGTCATATTTATAATGGTTGCAGTGTCCTGGGATCACATGGTCCTCTTGTGCAACCTTCTGACAAGCAAGGTCAATGGGAATGCCAGATTCACTTAACAACAGCTTGACTAATTTAACAACTACAGTGATTCATTTAACAACTGTGGCAAGAAAGATGGTAAAATGGGGCAAACTCACAACAAATGTTTCACAGACTGAAGCAGGGCAAAGGCTAACAGAGTTTGTCAAGAGAACATGCTGTTTATAGCAAACACTTTTATCCAACAATCCAAGAGATGACTTGCACATGGATTTCACCAGATGGTTAATACTGAAATCAGATTGATTATATACTTTGCAGCCAAAGATGGAGAAGTTCAGTCAGTAAAACAAGACCTCGAACTGATTGGCTCAAATCAAGAGCTGCTTATTGCAAAATTCAGGCTTAAATTGAAGAAAGTAGGAAAAAAATAGATATGATCTAAATGACATCCCTGAATATACAGTGGATGTGATGAATAGATTTAAGGGAAAAAGTCTGGTACAGAGGTAGTATTCAGCAGGTTCTGACCAGTTCTGGAGAACCCATAGTGGAAATTTTGAGTAGTTCGGAGAACTGATAAATACCACCTCTGACTGGCCCTGCCCCCATCTATTCTCTGCCTCCTGAGTCCCAGCTGATTGGGAGGGAATGGAGATTTTACAGTATCCTTCCCCTGCCACGCGCACCAAGCCACAGAACCGATAGTAAAAAAATTTGAATCCTACCATTGGTATGGTAGACAGAGTTCCTGAAGAACTATAGTTGAAAGTTTGTTACATTGTACAGGAAGCAGCAATTAAAATCACGCCAACAAGCAAAATCAACAGGGAAGTCAGATTCACTTAACAACTGTGTTAATAATATAACAGGGATTCAGTTAACAACTGTGGTAAGAAAGTTTGTAAAATTCACTTAACAAATATTTGTTAACAACATACATTTTGGACTCAATTGTGCTCATAAGTTGAGGACTACCTGTACTGAAAAGCAGAGACATTGCCAACAAAAGATCCATATAGTCAAAGCTATGGGTTTCCCAGTAATAATGTATGGTTATGAGAATTAGACCATAAAGAAGGCTGAATGCTGATTAATTGATGCTTTCAAATGGCGGTGCTGGAAAAGACTCTTGAGAGTCCCTTAGACTGCAAGGAGATCAATCAATTCTTTTTTTTACTTTTTATTTTATTTTATTCAGAAGAAAGTTAAAATACAAAACTAAATAAAAAACCAGTCAATTCTAAAGGAAATTAACTCTGACTGTTCTTTTGGAAGGACAGATATTGAAACTAAGGCTCAAATACTTTAGCCATCTAATGAGAAGAGAAAACTCATTGGAAAAGGCAAAAAGGGGTGGCAGAGGATGATGAGATGGTTAGATAATATCATTGACATAATGAATATGAATTTCGGAAAACTCCAAGAGACAGGGGAGGACAGGGGTGGCTGTTTTCATAAGCCAAAGGTTCCATACAGATATTAAAAAAATAAGGGTAAAGATGACTTATTTGTCTAGTTCCTCTAAATAGTAGGAAAGTAGCAGAGAATATACCATTAGCCTTTACTTTAGATGTGAGTACTATATAATATAATCATTTTATATATTCCAAAGGAAATCTGAACTGATTTAATACAACAAACATGTATTGATTTTATATTTTGTAAAAGACTATTCAACATCTAATAAAATTACAAGATGATATTTGTTTTTATTCAAATCAGTTAAAGTTACAACTAATTAATGTTGGTCGATTGCCTAGTTTTTATACACTCTGATACTGATAACTCTTAATAACAAACAGTATTTACTTACACTGCTGTTAATAATCTTTGTATCAACGTTAGTATTTGAAATTGGATGATAATTAGCATCCAGAGTGTGGGCTTTACCTGCTTTTGGTATAACTAATATAAACCTGATTGAATGCTGCAGATGCAATTCCCTTATCAAAGATCTCATCATATAATTGGCAAAATTTGGCACTAAAAGGTCTGTAAAGCTTTTATAGCACTTTTAGGATATCCATCCAATCTTGGTGTTTTACCACTTGCCTGTTTTAAAATTATTGGTTTAATCTCTCTCTCAAGTAATGGGGCAAATAAAAGTTGTTTTTGCATATCATCTAAATACAGTAGATTTTATTTAGAAAACAATTCATTCAATACATTTGCTATACAATTCTGTCTTTGTAGGTTAAGACATCATCTAAAAGTTCTGTTGGCCACCTATAATTATAATTAGTTTTTCTTTTCTAGAAAAAAAAAACCCTGATATGTTTGGAAAGGAAATTAACTTAATGATACAATGGGCCAACTGATATGGAGGTGAAATTTTATAAATAATTATATTTCAGGCAATGCTGAGTCTGTCTATATTATTATAAGGCCTTAATACTCTGTGAGAGATTTTTTTTCTGTTTAAATAGTATTTGTTTGTAAACCATTTTGGCCTAAAAAAAAGTAAGGAAATCTTCACATATTTTAGCCTTAGTCAATGGGGTGGGTTCCCTTAGGATTCCATCAGTTGACTTAATCTTAATTTCATATTATGTTTTGAAGAAATCCTTAAAGATATGTTCAGAATGACCTATATGCCAATTTTTATTTATTTGTAACATTTATTAGCCGCCTATCTTGCAACAGAGTAAATCTGGGTGACTTACAATATTAAAAGTTAAAATTGTATAATAATATAAACAGAATTCTATAAAATCAGTGTAGCTAAAAATATGAAGGGAAGGAGTATGCTAAGAAGAGGAGGGGGTGGAATTTTTAAAATCTATTCAGCTACCCCTAATGTGAAGTCCCTCTGTTGGAGCCCCAAACCAACTGGCACAGCCAGATCTTTAAACTGTTACCAAAGGTAAGGCGGTTGGAGCTGACCTCACTCTAGGGAGGCAAGATATTCTAAAGGGCATGTTCAATGGCAGAGAAAGGTTTTCTCCTGAACCCCACCAGCTAGAATTCCCTGGCCAATGTGGCCCACACTGTGCCTCCTCTGTCAGCACGGATAGGGCAGGCCAATTCAAGTGGGAAGAGATGTTCCTGTTGTCATATACTAGACCCATATGTCAGTATTGGACTGTTATTAACATTTTCAGTGGCAGAAACAGGACTGCAAAAAAATTCCCTTAATACACTTACATTTTTGATTTTTTTCAAACACAAATCCAGATAGGAAGGAGGGGTGGATCAGGATGGATGAATGTGATCAGCAAAGATGCTCCACTTTGTCTTTGTACTATTCTTAATCATCTGAGTTTTGTGAAACATAGTACAACATTGCTTTGAGAATAAGTTTGTTAAAGCATTAGCCTCATTGTTTCCTGATTTAGGAATCATTATCAACCTTCATGCTGTTTTTTATGCCACTTCAGAATTTATTAAATGATTATTGATTGCAGTTTTAGTTTATAAAAATTAAAAGTAAAATCCACAAAAGAACAATTTTCTAAATGAATGTGATTATATTTACCACTTACTTATATTTAGTACTTACTACAAATATATTCATTATGTAGCTTTATAACAATTGAACATACTTTCTTTTTTACTATTTTTATTAATATGAATGCTGTTAAAGTTACACAAATAGAGAAAACCGTAATTTCAGTTAGTTAACACCTTTGGTTTTTTACTTTTCAGGTGTACATTCAGGTTTCCCAGCACAAACATCAAGATAACATTTACAGCTTTATCCAATGAAAAGAGAGAAAAACAGGAGTCCCCACAATCCCCAGTGAAACCTGTACAACCCCAGATTTCTCCCCTAACAATCAACATTCCAGACAACATGGCTCACTTGATCAGCCCTCTTCCCTCTCCCACAGGAACCATCAGGTATTTTTATATTGTGTTGCTATATTTAGGTTTATCTTAGAACTACAAAAATGTGATATTAATCTGTAATTATTTTATTAATTACTGATTTTAAATTCTGCAATCACATTTAACTTATCCTTGGAACAAATTATTTTTGATTTTTTTTAATGCCACTTAATCATGTTTATTGGCATTAGATGAAACTTCAGCAATCATTTTTGGTTAAATTAGAGATGGTGGTGACAGTCTCATTAATTTCAGTGTGGGCTTGACCTATTTAGACAATAAGGAATGTACATATGTGGGTCCTTATTTGAAGAGAAATAAATGTATACATTTGGGGACTTAATATGTATCTGTTATGTATTATTATTGACTTTTATGTATTCATCTGATTGTGAGTTGCCCAAGTCCAGAAGTAACCTATGGATGGCTTCACATAATTAAAAAAGCAATGTAATATTAAAAATTGCTCTGAGGGAACAATTGAAAAAATATTTCATATGTTCCAAAACTAGAGGGACCCGCCAGGCACTCTAACCCACTAAATGCCATTGTTTAATTGTTAGGACCTGAAGTAAACCATTCTATCTGATCATAGAGAGTAGGCAGATACTATTAGAGACAAATATTCTCCAAATAACTTGGTCCTAGTTCACACAGAGCTTTAAGAGCCAAGGTGGCGCAGTGGTTAAATGCAGCACTGCAGGCTACTGCTAGATCAGCAGGTCAGCGGTTCAAATCTCACCGGCTCAGGGTTGACTCAGCCTTCCATCCTTCCGAGGTGGGTAAAATGAGGACCCAGATTGTTGGGGGCAATATGCTGACTCTCTGTAAACCGCTTAGAGAGGCCTGAAAGGCCTATGAAGCGGTATATAAGTCTACTGCTATTGCTATTGCTATTGCTTTATAGATAGTAGTTAGCATCTTAAATATTTTCTGCAGTTCACGAAGCAGAGGTGTTATATAGGCATAGCAAGGCTGCTGCATTGTGGACTAACTGTGACTTCTGAGTGGGCAGTTTCATGTAGTGATAGTGCTTAACTGCCAACTAGCCTTACTGAGACAAATAATGCTGAGGGCAGAAGAGTATATTCTTTCTCTGGTCTTCTGATTTCTTTAAATGGGCTCATAATTTAATTGCCATTGAAAATCTAGAATTAAACCTGTTTTTAGTCTCTCAAGGGATTGTTTTTGGAATAGAATATTTGCAAAGATTTTCCTATAAATATATATCCTGATATCTGTGTCCTTTTAATTGTCATTCCCTACTAATGTTAGTATAACCCAGACAGCTAAAGAATGTTTGTTCAGGAAATTACATGTAGCTGAAGGAAATTACTGGCTACAATGATATATATTCTGTGATGAAATAGACAACTCTTTTCATACTGTTTTACAGTGCTGCAAATTCCTGTCCATCTAGTCCTCGTGGTGCAGGTTCTTCAGGGTACAAAATGGGTCGTGTAATACCATCTGACTTACATCTTATGGCTGACAATTCACAGTCAGAAAATGATAAAGAAGCATCTGGTGGAGATAGCCCAAAGGTGAGATTCTTTTGATTAAAATCCAAGGCATTTTGTTAGCTTCTTCTTTTACCACATTTAAATTGAGAAAAGCATATTCAAACGTAACAATTTTAATGATATACTGTATTTTTTGGAGTATATGCTGATTGCCCCTACATGAACAGCAGACTAGCTCAATTAGTGAATTGTGAACCCAAAGATAAATGGCCACAAATACAGAAAAACAAAATCATGCACTACATGATCTTTTTTTGTGCTTCTTTTAAAGATATTTTTTTTTTGCTATTTATAAATCATAGAAATGGGTGGATTGGCAAGTAGAGAGCTGTAAACTCAGGAAGCAGCATGTTTGAGCAAAGAAAGTGTGTGCTGATTAGTTGAAGTTCTCAGGTAGGCCAAACTACTGTTCTCTAGTTATTTTAGACTGAGCTTAGTCCCTAGATGACCAACAATATGCTTAGGAGTTGCAGGGTGAATATAATTAAGAGAAAAAGGGCATGGTAACAGTAAAGTACAATAGGGGTATTTTACACTTGGAATAAATTTTGGCAGGCAGACCTCTGTATGTGATAAAATTGAAAATGCAAACATAATAAAATGAAAAAGTTGTTCAATGTGCATGATTGTATCTCTTAAGAGATAATGTCCTTTGTATTAAATTATAAAGTTGGTATTATATTTCTAATGTTCCTGGAGGGATGAGCAATTTTCATTATGTTATTATTTTTAATATTTAGGATGATTCAAAGCCACCTTATTCCTATGCACAACTAATTGTACAAGCAATTACAATGGCTCCTGATAAGCAACTTACACTAAATGGAATTTATACGCACATAACTAAAAATTATCCTTACTACAGGACAGCAGACAAGGGCTGGCAGGTAAAAATTATTAATATTGTTTTAAATGAAATGAGCAAACTGGTGGATTAAAGTTAGGCATCTGCAAAGTCTATAATTTGGGTAGATTATTTTGGAGAGATAATTCTGGAGAGCTATTTCTTTCTTAAAATCACATCATTCTAGTTACTTCAGGAATGGTCTAGCTGCATTTTCTGGAAATTGATTGTCTAAACCAGGAGTTGCTTTGTAATGTTTCAGAGGAAACATGGTACTTTGAGGTTCTTACCTATTCTTATAAACTATTCCTTTCCTGTAGAATTTCTTCATAAAATAGTTTACTTCATAACTTTTAATTCTTAGTTGCAAATTGTGCCATTTCTATTTCTATACAATCTAATTTTGATTGCAAAATTTGATGTTGAGATATCTTTACATATAGAAAGAATATATTAAAATTAAACAGTTTAATATTAATGGTGTATAGAATGTCATATGTGCATTGTTTTGTGCAATGTGCTCATATTACTGGATGCTTACATTTATCAAATCAAATAACATTCATTCCAATTTCAATAACTGTATATTACTATAGATTCATCCTAATTTCTATTGCTTTTGAATGTATGAACTCTGAAAAAAAGTCTATGGTCCTCTTGTTTTGCTCACATTAACATATAATGTGTATATTTTGAAGGGTTTTTATTATTATTATTATGGTTGGTTGTACAATCAACCTGATGTTTAAACTGGATTTGGCATTTTATCCATCTGCTGAGTTGTTCTCAAGGATCTGGGATAAGCAGATTTGTTACTTGATGGTGGTAAAGGTATCGCCGCAGAATGTAAGCTGTTCCAAGCTGCCTTTTGCAATTGACTGATGATGATTTTGTCAATGCCGATGGTTTTCCAAGTGATACATCAGATGTTTTGGGATTGTATCCAAGATGCCTGTTACTATTCTTACTATCTTTGTTTTTTTGCCACAGTTGTTCTACTTCTGTTTGCAGAACTTTGTTGTTGTTATATGTGGATTGTTTACAGTTAAACACACTCAGTCTAAAACTGGTGGGAGCTTAATTTTTCAAGTCCTAATCAAGGACCTAAGAATAAGAAAGCAGTTTAAGAATATGAGCCGTTCTAAGTGGGATTTTTTTTATTAGAATGTATTCCAACTTAATACTGAGATGGATGATTTCTTTGTTTTCTTTTATGACTCACAGAATTCAATACGTCACAATCTCTCTCTGAATCGTTATTTCATCAAAGTACCACGTTCCCAGGAAGAACCAGGCAAGGGTTCCTTCTGGAGGATAGATCCTGCCTCTGAAAGCAAATTAATAGAACAGGCTTTTAGAAAAAGGCGGCCAAGGGGAGTACCTTGCTTTAGAACCCCACTGGGACCTCTTTCTTCTAGGTAAGGTATTGAGGACGACAACTTAAGCATAGCAGTGCAGAGGCTTTCCTTTAAGTGCACTTCAGGGTCTATTGACTGAAGGATGATCATTGCTTGTCTAAACAGAGATGTTTATCAAATAAAGAAATGATTGGGGCACAAAGGAAACTATTACCATTTTCTCCTTGAGGTTTGATGGTGCTTTTATGATTACATCTGATTGCAGTACTAAGGAAGAAATGTTCCCTGGAGTTGTTATCGGCTGTATTCACACTTTAAAGATCTAGCAAATGTATTTGCATAATATACTAAATATAATTATTAATTTATTTATTCAGTTTATATGCATACATAACATATTAATACTAATCTTGGTTAGATTTTCTTGTGGCTTAACCTATTATGCAAACCTAGACTGTCTTACTTAATCTTTATTCAATGTGTTATGTTAATTGGGAGAGAAAGGGTTAATTCTTGCTGTATGAACATTTCCACTGTTTTAGTCATGCTAATTTCTTTGCCATTTGTGTTTTTGTAAATGCAGCATGTTTCATTTCTTATCTTAAAATACTGGAATGTAAGAAGTTGGTTATGAACTGTGGAGATAATATATTCCAACCTGCTATCCAGTTGAGGAATCATAGAAGCAGTAACTGAGAATAGTTATTCCTTTAGTGTACATATAGTGCTGTAACACATGTAGTTGGTTCATGACTGGAGACTGGTGTGTAATCAGCCTGCTCACAGTTTAGTGTTACTTACAAACACTTATTGCAACCTATAGAATCATCTAGTCAACTTGAGCTGATTGCAGAAAGCCCTGGTTAGTACTTTAATGGGAAACTATAAAAAGATTCCCAGCCTGTAGACAATATTGAAAAATAAAAAATTAAATTCTTTAAAAAGGCAGTAACAAGCCACTGCTATATTGTTGCCAAGAAACATATTCATCTTTCAGACTGCATCCATATAGTCACCAAAAGTCAATCTTAATGAAAGAAAGACTATGTTTACTTTTAGCAAACAAATCACTTGATATTTTCCTCATAGTCTCAGCCATTTTAAAAAAAGAAGAAAAACCTGTAAAAAGTGCTTGGGATTGAAGAAAACAGCGGAGAGAAAAGACAGTAATACGTAGTATTTAACCTTTTCCAATCACACGTTGTGTTTATGTTCCAAATTACAATTCCCCAGAAGCATATTCTCTATGAAAATTTTATGTTCATGTTCTCACAAAAAAGACATGCTTGGAAACTTCAAAATTGACAAATAGTTTTATCCTGTTAAGTATTTGGAATAATTTAATAATTTGTTAAATTAATAGTTTAAAGAATCAAAAAAGACTTGAATTAGAAGTGAGTAAAAGATTGAATTTATAGCTTTAAGTGAGGAGTATAAATATCATTTCATTTTCATTTCTTGTTTCAATTTAATTACATTTAAATTTTGTTTAAACTGCTATTTATTACTTAGGCATTGTCTGAAACATGCATCTTGGTGAAGAACTGTTTATTTAAAATAAGTCTTGTGCTTTAGAGAAGATATGAAAGTACATTGAGTGGAAAAACCAAGATTAAAGCATTTCACTTTAAATATAGAATGTAGGACATGTGTTTCTATTATTAAAATTCTCATTAATTTCTGGCCCATCTATACCACTTTCTCATTCTGTACTTCTGAATAAATACTTTGCCTGCCTTTAAGTTACCTCTATAAAGCTTCTATAATTAAGAACATCCACTGCTATTTAAACAGCAAAAAATCCTTCCTCTGGAATGTGTACAGATCAGATAATTTTTTGTTGGTTACGGTAATAGTTGTTAATTTTGTATCTAAAAGTGGCCATTTCTGTTCTTTATTTGCAGAAGTGCCCCAGCTTCTCCTAATCATTCTGGAGTATTATCTGCTCATTCGAGTGGTGTGCAAACCCCAGAAAGCCTGTCAAGGGAAGGGTCACCTGTCCCAATGGAGCCTGAGCCAAGCAGTATCCAGCCAAAATTAGCAGTAATACAAGAAGCACGATTTGCACAGAGTGCCCCAGGTGAAATTTTCATGCAATGCTTATGAACTAAAATTACACACAAGAAGATTATGTGGATGATTTAAAATACAAGGATTCTAGAAATTTTACATGAAAATAAAATATATTATCTTAGTGATGGCAATGTTATGTAGTATAAAAATGTTGCACTATGGCAGGTGAGAGCCAGATGCAAGTCCAACTTTAGTCATGAAAATTCATTGGATGACTTTGTGCCAATCACACATTTGGCTCAACCTATCTTACAAAGCTGGTTTTGTAGGAATAAAGTCAAGGATTATGCCTATGCCCATTCAGCTATTAGAGGTAAAGATTGGATAAATATACAATATATAAGGCATAATATAAATGTTTCCTCATACTAAATAATGGCTGATAAATTCATAGTGAAATAAGCTGTGATGAACGCTGTTGCTTCCCAACTCTAAATAGCACAGTTCTGTATCTTATTGCATTTTCACATTGCTGGATTACAGCAAAAATTCTGAACCATGTAGACTGGGGTCCCCAACCACCAGGCCATGGTTCATTACTGGCCGTGCCTATTTGAAACTGGGCCATGCGAGCAGTGAACTGGTGCATATACATGGCCAGCTTCACTTGTATGAGCAGTGGGCTGATGCTCATGCATACTCATGCAGCTCTACTTGTGCAAGTCGAGCTGCATGTGCATTCATGCCAGTTCACGGCTCATAAATTTAGCTCACTAGTGCTCATGTGCACCAGCCTGCCACTTGTGCCACCTGGTTCCCCTTCCCCTCCCTCCCAGGTAACCCCCCCCCCAAACCCCATTTTACTAGATTACTAACATCCTGGCCAGTTCATGTAAACCTCAAAGGAGAAAGGGTTAATTTTTCTGATAGCCTGCAGAGGGATGGGAGTCTATAAAGTGGTCCTTCGCTCTAGAGCTCTAGGTATTCTACCTCATTACTATCAATCTCTCCCCACCTCCTTGGGTGAATGCATGGTAAAGGTGAGATTGTAATGAAATGGGGGTGAGGCAGGAGACTTATTGTATCCAAAGTGGCTATTATTCCAATTAGACCACCATGAATCTTTTTTTAAAAAAATGGAATAGTTAAGCTTGGAACCAAGAAGAATTAAGCAGACTTTTTCGACACTAGAATTGTTCAGTGCCATTGTCATCAGCACTAGAGAAAGTTTTGATGGTTTCAACAATAAGTTGATGTTGGATCAAAGTTTTTCCCACTGAGGTTACTGCTGGCAGCAGCAGCAAATTCTAATGCTGAAAAGAAGTATTGGATTCAAATTTACCTACAGTGTTATGCCTGTTTCAAGTTGGAAGACCATAGGTTTATCAGAAACTATCTGTAGGTGTGAAAACAATAAAGAACCCATCTTGGAATTATTTCCATATAATTCTTGGTTTTGAGCCTGAAATCAATTTTGCCAGACTGAGGACTCTCCTATCTGCATCTACAGTATATACTCTGTGAACTATTAGGAGGCTGGCTTCACCCCCTTTCTCTCACACATGATATCTGAGCTACGTTGCCTCTTACTCTTCTGGAATGCACTTCCTCCCTTCTGGGGAATCTTCTCGCTATAGTCCATACCACAGATAAAGGTCATGTGACACACCCCAGCATGCTGCAACCATCATCAATACAGGCCAATTTCCAAGCACCCAAATTTTGATCATGTGACTTCAGGGATGCCAAAACATTCATAAATGTGCGGACTGGTTGTAAATCACCTTTTTAGCATCATTGAAACTAAAACAGTTGTTAAATGAATGGTCATAAGTTGAGGACTACCTGTAAATGCATTGTTTTATTTTTAACAATTAAACAGTATAGAATGAAGTCTGCAGAAAGGGAAAAGCAAAGAACTTTCTGAGACATACCTAGAAGGGCTAGAAAATGAAAAATATATGTTGCACCTTCAGTGGGTGTACTCTGTCACTGAAATATAACAGTACAACATTTTATGTATAAGTTTTTTTTTAAAAAAATCAGGTTGAATTTTAACCTGATGTGACTGTTGAAGAGGTAATAATTCCTAACCCCACTGGATTAATCTCTGAGTAGTTAGAAGATTACTTGAAGGGGGCGGGATCATGGCTCTTTTAAAAAGGTTGTAATACATTTATTTTTACCTTTCTTTATAGGATCTCCCTTATCTAGCCAACCTGTTTTAATTACTGTACAGAGGCAGCTGCCACAAACTATGAAACCTGTCACATACACTGTTGCAACTCCTGTGACAACATCTACGTCCCAGCAGCCTGTAGTACAGACGGTTCATGTTGTTCATCAAATCCCAGCTGTATCTGTCACAAATGTGACTGGATTAGCACCAGCAAATACTTATACTGTAGCTGGGCAAGCAGTGGTTACACAAGCTGCAGTGATGGCCCAGCCTAAAGGAGAACCTCAAGAGAATGGAGATCACAATGAAATGAAAGGTAAAAATAATATAATGATTTGTTGAAATAAATTTCATGCTGATTTCTTTTATGATATGCTGACTTTGATGTTTATTTACTACTTTTACCATTTCAAACATGTACCTATTTTTTTCTCTCTCTAGTTAAAGTGGAACCTGTACCCGCAGTTAGCCATACAACTCTAGGAGCTGCCAGTCGCATCATTCAGACATCTCAGACTACACCGTTACAAACGGTTACTCTAGTACAACAAGCACCTCTAGGTCAACACCAGCTACCAATAAAAACTGTAACGCAAAATGGAACACACATAGTACCTATCACCACAGCAATGCAGAGTCAGGCTAACACTGGTAAGCATTTTAAGTTGAGTGTTACTCGTCACAAATTACCTATTGTAAAAATAATATCCAAAATAAATTCATCAGTTTCCTCATATTGTTGACTATTAATATGTAACTTCTATTTGGATGTTATTTATAGTCTAAATCTACAAATTTTGTCATAAACATTTTTGCCTATCTCGTTTTTCTTCCATACTAAATTAGCAACTGGCATTGGATAAATAGTTCTAATTGGCAAAAAAAAAAGTCTTCAACTTATGTCCTGCGTCCTACAATGTCATAAGATGCCTTGCAGAGCTGAAGAAAAAGTTCAGCTCAAAAGGAAAGTGGAAGCACAAACCTGCTCCAAACTACCATGGTAGAAGCTGGATCTAAAGGAAGTCATAGGTAGCAAAAAGGCTGCTAGGCTGCTTTGGAAAGCAGCTCTCAGTGCCTCCCCCACCTGTTAGGTAACAACCCACATTCCTTTAATGGTGGAATCAGGGAGACCAGAGACTGCTTCACTTAAGAGTTGTCACCAATTGTGACCTTAATGGGCAGGCTCCATTACAATTGTAAGTCAAGGACTACCTTTATCTACTTAGATAGAGTCCCTTGAATATGGCCACACAAACTTATTTCTTTTGTGGCTTGAAAGTTGTCCTAGTCATCTTTGGAAATTTACTGCTGATCTGCTATTGCTTTTAATTTCTTATATGATTAAGTACCGTCTTTTATCTAGCCATATACTTTTAAGGTAAATTCAAGTGCTGCAAGACTTTTTTAGAAGAGCTTAGAACAAATTTTAATCTGAGATTTGTGTATTTTAGGTAATGTAGAGAGGGGAACTTCCCCGCCGCACTGAAAGCGGCGGTGGTGAGACCCCTCCTGAAGAAACCATCCTTGGATCCAGCTGCCCTTAACAACTATCGCCCGGTCTCCAACCTCCCCTTTTTGGGGAAGGTTGTTGAGAAGGTGGTGGCCTTTCAGCTCCAACGGTCCTTGGAGGAAGCAAACTATCTAGACCCCTTCCAGTCAGGCTTCAGACCCGGTTACAGCACAGAAACCGCTTTGGTCGCATTGATGGATGATCTTTGGAGGGCCAGAGATGAAGGACATCCCTCCATCCTGGTCCTCCTTGACCTCTCAGCGGCTTTCGATACCATCGACCATGGTATCCTTCTGCGACGACTGCGGGAGGTGGGAGTGGGAGGCACCGTATTACGGTGGTTCTCCTCCTACCTCTCGGACAGGTCGCAGTCGGTGTTAGTGGGAGGGCAGAGATCGTCCCCAAAGCCCCTAAAATATGGGGTGCCGCAGGGTTCGGTCTTATCCCCCCTACTATTCAACATCTACATGAAACCGCTGGGGGAGATCATCCGCAGGCACGGGATCAGATACCATCAATATGCGGACGATACTCAATTGTATCTGTCCGCCCCGTGCCAAATCAATGAAGCGGTGGACGTGATGGACCGGGGGCTTGAAGCCGTTATGGACTGGATGTGGATTAACAAGCTTGTGCTCAACCCGGAAAAGACCGAGTGGCTGTTGTGTTTTCCTCCCAAAGATTTGACCAATAATCCAACACTCAGGCTGGGGGGTCAAATTTTACACCCCTCAGAGAGGGTTTGCAACTTGGGAGTCCTCCTGGATCCACAGCTGTCATTCGACCACCATATAGCGGCTGTGACCAGGGGGGCATTCGCCCAGGTACGCCTGGTGCGCCAGTTGCGACCCTACCTGAATCGGGAGGCCCTCACAACAGTCACTCGGGCCCTTGTGACCTCTAGGCTGGAATACTGCAACGTGCTCTACATGGGGCTGCCCTTGAGGAGCATCCGGCGACTTCAGTTAGTGCAGAACGCAGCCGCGCGAGTGATTGCGGGTGTACCTCGATTCACCCGCATTACACCTATCCTCCGCGAGCTGCGCTGGCTACCTGTCGATCTCCGGATGCGCTTCAAGGTGCTATTGATCACCCATAAAGCCCTACATGGCAGTGGATCTGGATACTTGAGAGACCGCCTTCTGCCAATTACCTCCCTACGACCTATAAGATCTCATAGATTAGGCCTCCTCCGTATTCCATCGGCCAGCCAGTGTCGGCTGGCAACCACAAGGAGGAGGGCCTTCTCAGCAGTGGCCCCGACCCTTTGGAACGAGCTCCCCGTAGAGATTCGTACTCTCTCCACCGTCCAGGCCTTCCGCATAGCCTTGAAGAACTGGCTCGCCCGTCAGGCCTGGGGATAAGGACTGTTACCCCGCCCGAATGTAGTATGCATGTTGTTTGCTATTTTATTATGTGTTGTAATCTCAATGTTGTATTCCCCCCTCCCTTGGTTTTCTGTGAGCCGCCCTGAGTCCCCTCAGGGAAAAGGGCGGCCTACAAATACAAATAAAACCATATAAAACCAAAAAACCATATAATGTAATACTTGGTTGCAGGGTAAGGGTTAGTGGTGATTTGTTTGGGTTTAATATATTCTCTCCCTTCCCTTCAATTCTTTTTCAGCTGCTGCAAGCCCATTACACATGTTAGCAACTCATGCATCTGCATCCGCCTCTCTTCCAACGAAACGTCAGAATGGAGATCAGTCTGAACAGCAAGACTTAAAACGGATCAAAACAGAGGATGGGGAGAACATAGTCATAGCTGTGAATGTTGAAACCCCACCTGTGGCAGTGAGTGAACAAAGCAACAAGAACTAGGAATGTGGAGGAATAATTCTTTTAAAAACAATGGTCCTTGGTGCCAAAATGAGACCTTTAAACATCTAAACTTTTGAACATGTTCTCTCATGGCGGGGAAAGGGGCCCTGTGACTTCATCTTTCAGCACTGAGAAACACAGGTGGCCTTAGAACTCCTTAATTTAAAAAAAAATAGTCTAAAAGATCCTAGTCCGGAGGCTGTGACCCCTCCCCCTTCCATTTCTCCTTGCTGTTCCGAAGAGACTCTATACATACCTATACATTGAGAGGAAAAAGTTGGGGAAGATAGCAACTTTAAAAACCTATTTTAAAGATTGAATATTGGAATATATCCCAGCATGATAAGTTCTTCTTCACGTGATTGGATTTCAAATGATTGTATATTCCTCAAAGGGAACAGAGGCAAGGAGCCATTTCCAACATCTTGGCAGCTAGCCTTTCATAATGACCTACCCAATGCAGTTGTTGGTAGATATGCAGTATTTTGTTGTTCACATGTGGAATTAGAAATTTTTGATGTGTACTTTCATTTTTTTTTCAAAATAATGGGGTCTTTGACATTTCAGATCACTCCATTTCTACTCCAGAAACTTTGGAATCACATACTACTTTTCATGTGAAATTTTGTTTGGTAAAACCGAATGTAGGGTTTTTTAACCAATGGAATGATTTAATTTTGTCCTGTTAAAGTTCAGATAAAGCTAATTTGTTACATCTGCAAATTTTCATATTTTAGCAGTTGCCTGATAAACTTAATCAAATTTTATTACCTTGTGTAGTGATCAAATGCTTCTTTGGGCTTGCATGTTACTGATTAGAAATACAGTGTAAATGAACTGTTAACTGACGTAAAGAACTGCTATGAATTTGACCAGAGCTGCACTTATCTGTTTCTCTTTCTTGCTATCTTTTGCTGTTTGTTACTTTGTGTTGACTTTGTCCCTGGCAATTTTTTTCCAGTCTAAAGTAAAAAGAGTCGCATAATATTGTGTATGTTTAAAATGACACTGTTCATTTAGAAAAAAAAATCTTTATCACATGTCCTTTTAAAAAGATAAAAATATCTTGTCAGAGATATATTGAATATTTTTAAGCTAAGCATCCACCAATAGAAATATAACTTAATGAGTTTAACTTTTGATGTCCTAACGAGACCTTCTGAGGTCTTCATTAAAGAGTGGCCACTGTAGTTTTCTAACAGTGGCTACTTATAGTATAATGAAATAGTTTTTTTTAATATGTGTTTGACGGTTGGAATATTTTAAAGGTTTCTTCTCCGAGTTGTGAAAGAAGAATTCATGTTTTGTTACTGAACTAAACTAACAGCTGAGACTGTTCTTTAGTCCCTTTCACATATTTAAGGTGAGTTAAAGGTGAAGACTGGGCTTTAACCTTTGATTTGTCTTTTGCTTTTTTTTTTTTTTTGCTTTTTGGGCTATAATTTATATGTTTTTATCATTTCAAGAAGAATCTGTATTTTGATGATGGACTGAAATAGCTTGGAATGGCTTACAATTTTAGTCAGTTTTTGGAAATGTTTTATCAGAAGACCAAATATGAGAAATATGTACCAAGTATCATGTTATCCCACACGGTAGAGCTGCTGTTACACTGTCAATGAAGATAATACATATTAAACAGATTATGAAAAATTGATGTACACTAGCTGAATTTATAACAGCCGCTATGGCTGGGTGAAACAAAACATTTTCTGTATCTGCAGCATTCTACTTTTACTGCTGTGGCCATCTAATTCAGAAGTAATGATATTGCATTATTAATAAAACATTTGGTTATAAAATTGCTATTTCATGAATAATTAGGAAAAATGATGCAAGTTTTTGAATAAAAAAATCTGGTAAAATGTTTAAGACAATCAAATGACTTATACTGAAGTTCTCTCATGTCACTGTAGTCTTTGTAGTTTATGAACTAGGTAGAGAAGTCAATACAAAATAATTTAATTTGAAGACTGTTAAATCTATTGCTCTTACCTTTCTTTCTCTGCTTTCATGGCTATTTTAAACCTAAGCAAGATGTTCCAGAAATTGTTGCTTTTTCCTGTTATTTCATTTTTAGAAATATGTGAATGCTGAAGAGTAAATTATAAGGCAGATTTACTATCTCTTCTGATGTCATAGCTCTTCTTCTATGACAACAGATACTTTCCTCCTCCCCACTCCCCCCAAGCTGTCCAAAATCTGTTCTAGAAGTTTAAGAAAACCCATGTTTCAGATTTTGAGGGCACATTGGCAGACATGTGAAAATAACCTTCATTCAGGGCAGGAGTCAAGCAGTGGACATGAACACAATGCTATGATCTCCAAATTACTTTTGTGATGGATGTTTGAGATACTTGTCTTAGCTTTATTTAAAAATAATTCCATCTGCCTAGCAGACAGGAAAAAGAAACAGCCATACTTAAAGTTGGGAACTTTTCCTGCAAATATTGCTCTTTTTCTTACCAAAATTTTAACACTCTGGTTTCTATAACCGAAGAGTTTGTATGAAAATAAACACTGGATAAATCTTAGTTTAATATTATAACTGTTTCATTCATGTTGCATTGTATGATAAGTACACATACAAAGCGAGAACTAAGATGCGCAATTATAGAATGTAGGGCTAGTAATATTGCTTATCATCCACTAACAATGAGGGGAATTATTAGTGTTTTTTTTTACCAGAAAGCACAAGATTTAAAATTAGCTAGTGGTACAGTGAAAAAGTATACGTAATTCTTAAAATAACAAAATAATAGAAAATCAGAAAATGGTATCAATAAATATTTACACAGTGGGTCTTTCTAATGTTTTGTACAAATCTTTAGGATGATGGAGCAATTTGTAATTGCTTGTGAGTTGAGAAGCCAGTTTGGAACTACTGCTGCCAAATATTTTTGTAAGGCAACAGTTTGAGCATTTTGTGGGGGTAATGGCCTTATTCGAGAATGGGAAAAGGGTAATTGGATCAAACATTTTAAGAATCATTGTATTAACAGCTGATTGTACTGAATTTCTGAACTTGTTGCTTTGTATTGGTTTCCAAATACTTTAGGGTATTGTTAATTAAGTTCATTTTAAATGACAGAAATATCATTTTTAGTTGTCCCTCAGATACTAGGGCATGTGAGAGTAAGGTCAGTGTTTCATAGATGAAGAAATCTGATCTTTTATTGGTAGTATATCATAGCAGTAGTTTATTCATTGGAGTAAATTCAGTGTCAGGAAACAGCAGGTGTAGCATCAGCTATTAGATTTCTAGATGATGGTTTCATAAAAGACTGAGCAATGTCAGAGCTTGTACTTGGATGAGAAATCATTTTTTTAAAAAATCCCAAAATTATAGATTCCACTGAGGCATCCCAAAAGAAAAAAATCCCATGGAAATTGATGGCAAACCACTTGTTTTTGTCAACAAAACTACATTAACCTAAATACAGTTAAATTTCCTGTGATATATATGAAGAAAGAATGTAGGTCGATTGCATTTCTTAGCACATATACTGTAACTAATAGCACATGAAATGTAGAATATTTCAAATTGCAGTGTGCTGAATTTTATTACAAGAGCGAGTTTGGCATCAGGTTAGAAACTGCAAGAACATGAATCTTAATCCCACTTTTGACAGGAAGCAAGCTGGGTGACTTTGGGCTAGGCAAACCCTCTCAGCTCTTGGAAAAAGGCAGCAATGGCAATCCTGAAAATATTGCCAAGAAAACTGCAAGGAATCATACTATAGGTAGTCACCAAAAGTTAAGTGATTCAAAGACACAAAGGAAAAAAAATAGAATCTTACAAGAATTGCTGAATTTACTTTTTACCGTATGTACTTATAAGTATTTTTCCCTTTAAGCAGCCAAGGAACTAGCAGCTGGGTTTGTACAGTATGTGAAGCTAATGTCAAATAAAATTCCATTATTATGAATTACTACAATGCATGAATCCAATCTAACAATGCACTAATGTCCTTAGCAATAGATGACATAATCATGTCCCAATTATGTTTTGGATTCTGATAATCACGTGTCTTGGTGTTTATCTGATCATAGCAAACAGATTTTGTTATTTGTGTCTCTTTGTTCCCTTACAGGTCCTAACACAACATGAATTGGATACTGCCCATAAATATACATGCTACTTACTGTAAATTATTGTTACATTGCAAAGCCAACTACATATAACCCAATGAGAAGTTGCATCTCACTCCTAGGATGATTCTATTGAGGGAAATAATGTGCAAGAGGTTTAGGTATTTATCTCTTCATTCATTAAACAGATTTGTTTACAAATCTCTTTTCAGACAGGTTGAATTGTCTGAATAAATCACAATTGGATGGGTTCACACATGCTAAAACACAAAACAAACCATACAATGGTTTAAGCCTTAATGCAATGATATGAACCCAATGGCTAGCATATTCAAATGATATTAAGTCATTTTACCTGGTGAACCTGATTATTACTACCTTGTCTCCTTTATCCAAATTATTTCCATTTAAGCTCAATTTAGAATATATAGCCAATATAATTTGTTCTAGAAAAGCCTAGTATAAACGTAAAGAGCTGGCACATGTTATTGTGTGAATTATTTTGGATCAGGCAGAATGGCTTGACTGTTTGAACATTGTTTGTCTTAAAGCATCCTGAAGTTGGTCTGGCTCTTAAGGAGTCTGAGGTCACATAAGCATTCATGAATAGCTTCTATGCTTTATATATTTGGCAAAAAAATTATTTAAATTGGATGTAGAAATTTTAGCAAAAATGTAGAAATAAGAGGCAATTTGAGAATTTAAATCATGTATTCTTAGTGTGACATAAAAACCTAGCAAACAGATTATACTATAATTACATTGAATTATTTTAATATTTGATATGAGTAAATCAATGCTTGTTTTCATGGTTTAAATTTAGATAATTGAATAATGGCCCTGTCATCTGAATAGCAGTATTTAATGTTTAAAAGCCCTCTCCCATCAATATGAATTCTGGAATGCAAACAATTCCAAATACAATGAAAAGTAATAACAGTAGTGGTTTAGCCTTGGGCCTCTAAACAGAGAAGCAAGAGTGGCTGCAGGAAGAAATTATTGCAGGTTTCTTTGTATTGCAGTCCCTGGAAGGCGGGGTAAACTGTGGAGACCCAAGATTGGGAAATGCTCATTCTCGGCTCCTATGGAATAGCTTTGATCCTGCATAGGTCACCCCCCCCTTTTTTTTTAAAAAAAGGGCTGTAGCCAACAGTGTCTTAGCATGTCATGAATACCCTATTTATAAATAGAGTTTATTTACAAACCAGTACTGAAAGCAGTGTGAATGGAAATTAGTAACTTGAAGTTGAACTTCAGACAGCTTTCAGTGCAGCACATTAACACTCGTTTACCTCAACAGTTTTTCCCTTTGAAATCGGAAAATCCAAGTTCATCAACACATTACTTTGATTGTAAACATCATTTCCCTTCAAGTTGAAGGGCAGTATGAGCAGACTATTATAGTACTTTCAAGATGAATTTGTAAATTCATAAAATAAAATCCCCATGTGTAAAATGTGAGATTTGTATTTCTTGAATTCTGTCAATCTCGGAGGAAGGAAGAACTTCATATTTTTAATAAAGAATGAGAAAATAGTTCTTCCTAAACATTTTGAGAGGTCTGAATCTTGGGTACTAAGTGGGAGCTGCATATGGATGACAGGAGTTGAATCTCAGGTAATATAACACATTTTTACAAAAATTAAGAATAAAAAAGTAAAATTGGCATCAGCTTTGCTCCAATTAACTGAATACAGTAAATTAGTCACTTTTAATTAAAGAATATTACAAAAGATGTGCAAAATAACTTTCATGATTAAGTACACATTTAAAAGCAACATGCAAACCCACATTTGAGTATAGATTTTAATTAAGTGAAAAGTTTGGGTGCTTTACAGCTGAATGCATTAAGCCTTCAATAAATTTTGAAGCATGTGTGCAAATGAAATTAATTGAAACTGCTGTAAGGTGGTGATAATTTAAAATTAAGTGGTCACATACATGTGTTCCAAGGGCTTTGAAAAATTAGGCATGTCCCTTTATCCCTTGTTCTAAAAAGGCATCAATTTAGTGTATTTTGACTACATAAATCTTGGAGGCTATGGAAGCAGAGCCTGGCATCTGCTCCCTATCACAGAACTTTATTATAACCCCCTTTTCCCCCAACATAAGTACCAGAACACAAAGGACTAAAATTTAATAGTATGGAATGATTACATTCTAGATGGAGACAACACAGCCTTGTAAGTCCTCTTTGTTGACACTTCTTACCTGGCAGAATCACTGAGTTAACAGCACTTGATGTTGGTTGCTATAGAATATTTGGCACCTCTGATACATGACATGAATACCTACTCACAGCAATATCGAAACAGACTTGATTGTTCTGTGTTTTGAGTTATTGCAACTCAGAGCAACTTTGCTACAGTTTCTGTCTGGGAATTCGGAGGAAACAATATCTGTAAATGCAAAAGCTGCTGATAAATGACTGGGATGCCATTTCCAATTAACCTGCCTGCTGAATCTAATCTGAAGAGTCTTCAACTGATCAAAACTCTTGATAACCTTTCTTTCCAACTTTATAATGTGGCAGGTACTCAGTTTCATGATATTTAACAGGGAGAACCCTCATTGAAACTTGAAGAGAAAAAGAACAGCAGCTGCCAAAGTAACACTGAAAACCAACTGTGGAGAGCTAACATCAGTCCTTTGCCTTGTTCCAATTGTTGACCAGGTCAATCCCATCTTGAAGAGTGCCATCAAATTAGCAAGTCAGAAGTTGTCTCTTCAACAGGAGGAGAATTGGGATGGAGATTCTGATAACTTGCCCCATCAAACCATACTTCCCAACTGTCCAGTCAAAGTTTGTCATCAGTCATTTCTAGAAACTGAGCGTAAACATCTCTGGAGCATTCCCCTTTTTGATTGAATAAAAATTTGTAGTAGCTGCCATCTGCACAGATTGCTAGGAAAAGAGAGAGACAGAGGTTTTTCAAGTCATTGCTATGAAAACAATTATAAAAATCACACATTGCAATGTAAGATGTGAAGAAGAGGAAGATGTCAACATCGAGCATCAAGTTAAATTCTCCAGATTATTTATACCTACCTCCCATTTTATTGCACGGCTTGCTCCATCCCTAACAGCTTCATAATTCATGTAACTTCATATTGGAATCTCAGACTACTCTGCGGTAAAGTCTGAGGACTTTGGTATATGTGTGTGTATATATATATAAATATATATAAATATAAAAATATAGCATTTATTAAATCAGGACCCTTACCTAAGACAGAATTCGGCTCTGTTCCAAAGGCACAGATGCAGGGAGAACCCGAGGGAACTTGAAACTTGGAAAAACTCCATTTGGAACTGAAATATTTGGGCAGGAAGCTGGCAGATGCTAAGCTAAGAGATTAAAAAAAAATTCTTGAGTACCTACTGAAGTCAGGCACAGAAATAAAATAGATGCTAGCAGCTGCTGACAGTTGCAATTGTTTGTTATTTATTGGTTATATAAGCTTATTTAATTACCATTCCAACTTTTATGTATAAATGGTGCTAAAGTTGGCTGACAAACAAAGAAAACCACAAGAATACAGTTAGCAATGTGTCAAGGGTAGAGAACAGCAGTTGCTTTCAGCAAATAAATTAACAGTACCAAAATCTTGTCCACTTATGGCAGCCAGAATAACGTAGTGATCCAGATGCAAAGGGGAAAATATGATTGCCATTTCTTGGGCTCACATGGGACAAAATGTGCATTTCTGGCATCTCCAGAAACAATTATAGGAGTTGTGTTAATCTTAACTATGCAAATGTTATTGGAACAGCAAAATCAAGTTCAAGGCTTAAGGCCAGCATTGCATTCACCCAACTATGAATTGAAGTCCTCAAGGGAATGTAATTGAATCAACTGACAAAAAAAGATGAAGCTTTGGGCAAACATGATGACTCAAAGAGATTCAATATGTCAATCCGAAAAGAACAGGACCACAAGAATCAACTATAGCAAAAATATCAAGGGGATGTTATTAAGAATGTTGGATAAATCACAGAATCTACAGCTAAAAACATTCAAGAGTAATCACACAAATGTTCTAATAAAGGCAATAAGTTGAAAGGAAGATGAAATATATTTCAACCATTTGTAAATGAAATGATTAATAAATACATTTTCAGAAAAGCAATATTCAGGAACAGTTTCCATCAAAAAATGAGATGTGCAAGGGAATCTCCTTCCCTTCTGGAAATGTTTTTAGTTTATTGTTTTGGGCTAGTAAGAGACAGTTTTCACATCCATAAAGATTTCCTTTCACTATCATGGCAAATAATCTCTACCAAACTTTCTTGGTCATTAACTTGACATTAATCCTGCTAGACCCAACCCCGTTACCTTGATTGCTTATTTCTTTTGGGATCCTCTGCAGCAAAAATGTGTACTGTGGCATGATCACTTGACACGCAGATAAGAGAAGCATCTTGGTTGAAGTTTATACTAATGGAGAGATCAGAAGCGACATATCTCTTTAGCCCATGTTTGTCATGGAACAAATTGCTTTATAAAGACATCCTACTTCTTATTTAACTGTTGATCTGTTGGAATTGGGCCAGGACAAGTTTGAATCAATAAATAATTTTAAACATTAACAAATTGTAAATGGAAATGGCATGATATTTAAATAGTTTGCATTCAATTTCACAGGGACCATCCTCTCCATATGCAGTTAAAAATTCTCTATCACTCCTCCATTCTTTAATGATTACTCCGCAAAGCAAAACTTACCAGTATATATTGGCAGCCTGAGATCCTCTGCGCAACTCTTGAATTAAATGCCCAGATGACGTATCAAATATTCTTATAAGGGTCCCCTTGAAAAGGAATAACAATCTTTGAAGTTGTGGAAAGCAATACTAAACCAATAAATTCTTCAGTCTTTTTAACTCTTACATGCACTTCCTGATAGCCATATATTGCCTCTGCACCTAAAAAATACATCTTGCCTGCATCTCCTTTTACTGACAGTTTGACCTTCAGTGAAATGGATGTTGGAACAGAAGACTGAATTCATAAACATATCAGAGCTCAGGCCTCATTTCTAAGGAATATTTAGGGTGATGGGTGATCTTTGCTTTTGCCTTTAAGGAAAACTGATTCTGTGTTATGATCAGAAACTCTTAGGACAGACATCTATCTATGAACAGGTAAGACTTCTCTCTGTTAACATCTGTGAGGGACATACTCAATTTGGTCCCAACATTCTCCCAAGCCCACCTATCACCACAAAATTTAGTGACCAGCTGATCTAGTCAAACTGATCAAAACAGACTGCTGTTTAACTTCATTTGCCATTTACATTTATAATGCGTTTCCTCTGAAGATTTAAGTATTATATCCAGAGCCCTCATGGCACATTTGTTAAGTGCAGTAATGCAGGCAAATCTTGAACAGGGATCAAGGCTGACTCAGCCTTCTGTCCTTCTGTAAAATGAGGAGCCAAATTGTTGGGGGCAATATACAAATAATGCTCTACATTGTAAACTGGCACAGAGTCCTGTAAAGTGCCATAGGACAGTATATAAATCTGAATGCCACTTCGATATACAGGGGTCACCTCCATTTTATTTTCATAACAACTCTGCAAGGGGGTCTGGGCTGACAAATAGGGACCCAAAGTCATTTAATTAACTTAACACTCAATTGGGAAATTAAACTTAGGTGCCCTTAGTTACAATCCAGTTCAATATCCTTAAAACTCTTTTCCAGTTTACTTGTAAACAGGTAATTATTGATTAACAATCACTTGTTCAGTGGCTATTCAAAGATACTATGGCACTTATCAAGTACTGGTTACGACCGATGTTCAAAGTTTCAACCATATCAGCACCCCTGCAGTCACATGATCATAATCTGGACTGTTGGTAACCAGATTGCATTTATGACAGTTGCTAGTGTCCCGTGGTCACAATTTGCAACCTTTCTTGTTGACTTTCCAGAAGCAAAGTCAGGGGAAAGTTACAAGTTCCTTGGGTAAGTCTCACCTACCCATGCACTTCCCCCAACTCTTTTATGCCTGTGCTGCTACTAGCTGGTCATCCACACATCCTCCCAAGCAGTGGTGGGTTTTAAAATTTTTTAGAACCTCTTCTGTAGGTGTGGCCTGTTTTATGGGAGTGACTTGCCAGCCATGTGACTAGGTGGGAGTGGCTTGCCAGCCATGTGACTGGGTGGGCGTGGCCAACTTGTAAAATGTGGTGAAACTCACTTAACAACACTCTTGCTTATCAATCAAAATGTTGGCTCAGAAACACTGGCATTTGAAGCACGCAAGTCTTAAAGCTGTCAAGTTACAAGACCCTTGCACCCCTAACCCTTTAGAAAAAAATCCCAGGGGTGTTCAAACTTGACAGCTTTAAGACTTGTGGACTTCAACTCCCAGAATTCCTCCTCCAGTCATGTTGGCTCAGGAATTCTGGCACTGAAGTGTACAAGTCTTAAAGCTGTCAAGTTACAAGACCCTTGCATCCCTAACACGTTAGAAAAAAACCCCAGGGGTGTTCATACTTGACAGCTTTAAGACTTGTGGACTTCAACTCCCAGAATTCCTCCTCTCACTCTTCATCTTGATGATGTGCAGACGGGCGGGGGGAGGGAGCTGGAACCTGTTCTAAACGGCACTGTAGATTTGTGGAACCTCTTCTATAGAAGAGGTTAAAACTGGCAGGAACCCACCCCTGCTCCCAAGCCTTGTTGAGTTTCGACTGCGTCTCCCTGATCGCTCATGCACTTGTTCCTGCAGTAGCCACTCCCTGGCCTGCTGCACTATTCATGCCTCCCCCATCATTCCTACTCCCCCCACTCAGCAGCAGCCATTTCAAGCCCCAGGGCACACATGCCACAGCTCCCCTTCTTGGCAGCAGCCACCCTAAACCCCACTATGCCATATCTCCCTCACCACTCAGAGCCCACCACCTGGCAGCAACCACTTATCTGCCTGCTTGTAGACCCCCTGGGACTTGCAAGTTCTTGCCAGCTTCCCCACTGACTTTGGTTGTTGGAAGCTGTGAACAGGTGTTTGCCTTATGAAGGGAAATCCTCACTTAACAAAGGAGTGTGCAGGAATTGCTACATGAATGACATAGATGAAATTGGCTTTAAAGATTTTCCTAAACTGAAGTTTTAAATTGATGTAACTTTACACTTGCATGAGATAAATCATAATGTTATTTTTTTTAAAAAAGATCAAATTGTAGCTTGCTAATGATGGAATCACTTAGATGACTTACACAAAGAATATAAAGAAGCCAGATCATTTACAATTAAATTTAGACCTAACAATGGCTAACTGGGAAGTATGGCACTCTTTGTCGATTTATCATAATCCAGAGATTTTAGAAATTAATTTCCCATTTTCCCAACACTAAAAATATAAACTGCTGAAGCCTTGATGACAGCCTGGAATATAAGGTGGCCCCACTGATTATTCTGACTGATGGGATCCAGGAGAAGGGACTTCTCTGCTATTGCACTTGCCCTGTGGTACATCTTGCTTTTCAACCCTCAGCCCCAACCCACCTGACCTTCCAGAAGAGCTTAAAGACTCTGCCAGTTGGGTTGGGGTCCCAATGGGGAAGTATCATAGTAGAGGTGGTTGATTAAGAACGGATCTCACCTCCTCCCCACCATCCTGCTCCTGCCCTCTCCATCTTTTAATTGGGCCATGCATTCTGGATTTTATATTAACTTACAGTAGTTATATTTTTAGTTTATATATTTATATTCTATTATTGTAAGTCACCCAGAATTACCTTGAGGTAAGATGGGCAGCCTATATATGTTATAAACAAACAAACAAATCTAAGAATAACATGCAGGCTCTTATCAAGACACTATTTAAAATTTATATGAACACATTCAAGATTGTTGTGTGGCTTCCTAGTTAACTATATAACAAAACATTTTGCTTACTTTTTCTGATGCTGTAGCGATTCTTGTTCCCTGCAAATTTAGGGCTATACAACTCAAGATTCCTTCATGAGCAGGTATATCTACTGGAGGTTTTTCAGTGTTTGCTAGATCTACTATTTGCACATGTCCAGTATGTGTTCCAGGGAATGCAAGTAAGGAATTATTACTATTTGGACACAGGACACAAAGACCTAAAATAAATAATTGCAAGAATTAAAGAACTGTTATTTTTACTACAGTATCTCTCACACCATCCCATCTAAAGAAGTTTTCATGTCCTCAGACTAACAAGCCATTTCACAGAGTAAGCTACGCTTTAAGTTTACTGTGAGGTCCTTGGTCCTCTCTGAGCTTGGTGGTTTCCTTGCAGATGTTTCATTACCAAACTTGGTAACATCATCAATGCACTTGTTACTTTGGTAATGAAATGCCTGCAAGACAACCACCAAGCTGAGGGAGCACCAAGAAACTACATAGTTCAACCCTGAACTACAAATACATGTATGTCTTCTATTGGTAGTTTAGATTAGCAAAACATACTTCTGCATGTATAATATATATTGATATTATGTAGCCAGAAACTTTAATATCTGTATAATTGTGGTGGAATGTAGTCTGGCATTCCAGGAGGGAAGGACTGCATTCCATAGGGCAAAGAGGTAGTGAAGCATGGAAAGTTTGGTTGGGAGAAAGAGAGTCAAGGAGATTCCTCCTTAATGATTCCCAGAGTGTATCTATAGCCTGAAAACAGTTGCTTTAGCTTGGCAAGATTTCGCTCTATAGGAGAGGAGCTATAAAAGACGCTGCTCAAAAGTAATTCCATGTGTCTTTGTTGGTTTTTGGGTCCTGGCAGTAATAAAACCTCAGAATTACATTTAGTGCCATATGATAGTGGAATCTTCCCAAAAGATTCCTTTCAAACCCCAAGATAAAGACAAATGGTGCTAAACCTTCCACCCCACGCAATGGTGATGACATACCTTTCTGAGCTAAGTAACAGAGCATTTGCTTTCCAATTAAAAAATGCCAGGTGACTACATGCCAAATAAGCAACATCAATTGACCTCCACAAGCATAATGCCAACAAAAACACGAGCCAATAATGGTTCTATAATGGAGACCACGTACCTTTAGGGTTGTAGCAAGTTTCAAAGACATGTAACTGGTGAGGATTGTGTGTGAATGTGAAAACTTTAATCATGGAGTCCAAAACTACGACAATTCTGGAAGAGAAAAAGCACTGACATAGATAGTGTACTCAGATTGTACTAGAGAGCATTATGTCAACCCTAGATCAATTTTCCTCCTTTTGCTTCAGCTATTACAGCAAAGCTTCCAAAATTATTTAAAAGTGTATCAGAATTTGTCATAAAGCAGGAGTTCATGGATCTTTCTGCCAGAGAGGTTCTGTAAGGCGGAGAATGACTTGTGTTTGCTAAAGCAGATCAGTACAGCATCCCTTCCTTTGTTCCATCATATTCAAAACAGTTGAGTGTGTTAATAAATAATGAACACTCACAGCCTTTTCCTTCCTTAAAAATATCTAACTAATAGAACAAATCAAAACAATGATAAATAAAAGGAACTTTCTGTTCCACAAACTGAGCACTTACCTGTCCCTTCGCAGCTTAACAGCTTTGACTTCTGTGGAAAATTCTATTTCAATAACTGTCTTCTTTTTCAAATCATCCCAGATCATCACTGCAGAGAAGGAAGTATCTTATTAATTGTAAAACAAATACCTTCAGCACTGACAGACTAGCTCCAGTAGGAAGTTATATTCTAGATTACCTCATTATATAGATAAAGCAAAAGATTCATATTCCATATTTGGACAGGTGTATTTTTAATTCTGGGATATCGGACTCCCAACTTTTGTGAGATCCAACCAGAATGGAAACAAATCGAAACTTCTATCACTTACAACTGTTACAAAACTCAACATTCCCCAGCCTTGATACCCTAAATTTCTTTGAGCTATTCCTACATTGTTTTACAGACCCTATTCTTAAACCTTTTTCCATCTTTCCTCTTGTGTCCAATCCATTTCTCTAATCAGATTGCACCTTTTTACTGTACTCCTATTAAGAAATGCAATGTTTATTATTTAGTTATAAATAAAAATCAAAACAGTCGTAAATAGAAGCACAATAGACCAGGGTCTGTTCTAACAAAAAACTGGTTTCATTATTCCCTTCTGAAAAGGTTAGAACTGCCCCCACATTTGTTTAAATTGTAACTACCCAGGAGAGATATACAATTCAGGTAGAGCATTGTGGCAGTTTTGAGACTGAACCCAAGAGTAAAACTACTATTTAATATTCAATATCATACCTTTATTAGGAGGATACTTTGGCTTTTTCCCTCCACCAACCAAAGCTAAATAATTGCAGCGAAACAACATTTCAACATGCCCGACACCTCCTTCTAGGAATTCTAAGGGACAGAACAGGAAGCATATATGTATATATATATAAAGTCAAACATTCAATGCAGAATTTACTAATGTCAGAATATAAAGGGAATTTTTCTTCAGACTTAACATTATGTTTAAACTTACATGCAGTACTCTACATTTTTGTTTGCCTCTTTCTGAGAAAATGTTCTCGCTATCTCTTAGTGTGCTCAAAGATTTGTTTTTTTTATTATACATTATTGATAACTATTATAAGTCAGGAAGCAATAGTGCCATGAATAGTTAATGAGAACTACCCTCCAGTTTTAGAATTCCCTGGCAATCAAACATTTTATTTTAAGGCTATTATCCTATGCAAAGTTACTTGGGAGCAAAATACAATACATTTATTTGGGATTCTCTTCAAAACTTTGAGAGACAAGATCATAACGCCAATGGATTATTTAGAATTGAAAAGCAGCAATGGATACTGAGGAAGCATCTCACCTTGTTTCTCCTTCTCTTTGAGTGGATCTGCATTAAACACTCTAAATCCATTTTCCATTCCACATGCAAAGCATCCTAAAAAAAAAAGATTGCCAAAATAGGTATAAATGCTCTATGTTAACAATGGAGGAAGAACAAGACATGCTAAAGTGTACTTTGCATGCATCAAAAATACTGGTTTAATATCTGCAATTTTCATAATAAAGCAGCTTGCAAGCAAGATCTCCCGCCATAACCCTGGTGAGCATTTCAAACATGGGTCTTGTACTCTTTTGAAAGAGCTCTAGTCCAGTGCTGTACAACTGACAATAGGAAATAGGACCACCATGGTTATATATTCTCGCTCCTTTAATTCAGGTGGCACCATTTTGCCTGTTGCATAGATAACTATGGTGATTACGGATATATACAAAATTAGATTTATGTTTTATATCCAATCCAGAAGAAACCACTGGATTCTGGAAGTACAACCAAATCCTTTCAGATTGTCTGCAGAATCAAAACTCAAAGCAGTTTGGTTGTTTTGATATGCAGATGATGAAAAATACGGAGGAATACCTTTGGCTTTAGGGATTATAAGGCACAGCTGATGTATGTCAACCCTTCTTAGCAGTTCTACACACACAAACATACAAATGTTTCTCCCTTCATTTAATTCCCATTGCCACAGATTCTCAGCATGCCTGGCAGGCCCATGCCCCCTCCAATCTTTGCAGGACTTTTCTTTCCTTCCCTCAGCTTTTGCAACAACTGTGTTTCTGTTCTTTACTGTTCTTTAGCTGCAAGGAAGTAGCTCCTAATATAGATATTGCAACAGACTGCCTTGCCAGCCTATCTTCTTAGTGTATTCCTTCCTCTGCTTCTTTTAGCCAACCATGCGCCTCCTAAATTAATCTGCCCAGAACAGTCATACTTTGGTCTACATCAGGACAAAACAACCCTGTTTGATTTCATACACAGACCAAACCACTTAAAACTTTGTATTTCACTAAGGTATGGACAACCTGAAATTAGTTCTTCTGTGAATGAAATGGTTTGTACAGAGAACATTTTGTAGATCCCTAGTGGTTATTGTCATTTTCACCATAAACAAATCAAAATCAGCCCTAAGACTTGTGTTTTCCATGGTTCTTTTCTGGCATTTGGGCTTGCTGGCTATTGAGTTTTACTTTCACTGTTACAATGTGTTTTTAATTTGTCCTCTATGCTACCTTGAATGGTTTGTAGAGTAGGCAGCATTACAAATAAAATAAATTGAACTCCTTTGTCACTCTGCTTCTCTCCTGGTCAAGAAGCAGCTTACTGCTTATCAATCAATTGCTTTCTTCTACTTCTCCTTCACTTTTCCTCGAGTTTGTTATCTGCTAGCCAGGCTCTTTAGGACAGGGTTTAATATTCTTTCAGAAAGTGCAATATCAGTGTTCAGAAAAATGTTCAGTAAAACTGGAAGAACTCTCTCTTGCTTTTACTCCAAATATACCCTTAGTGCCTCTTAGTTGGACAATTTGATAAGTGATGGCTAAACCTATCATTCAAAGCATGCCTAAAACTCACCTAACTCACATAAGGGTGAGTTATGGTTATTTTCCATTAGTGGGTGAATATTGGAGGAGAAACTAAATCTGGGGATCCATCAATCTTTTTTTTTTACTTGTCCTGCTGTAAATTAAGCACCATTCACTATCTCTTGTTAGTGTGGCAGAATAATGATCAGCCACAGAAGTGGTACACATTAGGCCAGCTAAAGTGGCTCAAAAAAATCAATGAATAGGTTAATGGAAAAAAGACTTGCAAATTTTTTTTGGAACTGTGATCTTATATATGTTGATGGCAGCAAGACTACTGGAAGGACATTTAGATTCCCACTCTGGATGAATGGTTACAGAAGTTGATGGAGTTGGCAAAAATGGTTAAATTGATCACTTTGATTAAAGAAAAGAATATAAGTACTTTTGTTCCTGAAGATGAAACTTCAATACTTTGGCCACCAAATGAGAAGGAAGGACTCACTGGAGAAGAGTCTAATGCTGGGAAAGATTGAGGGCAAAAGAAGAAGGGGATGACAGAGAATGAGGTGACTGGATGGAGTCCCTGAATTAGTAGGTGTGAGCTTAAATGAATTCCAGAGCATGACAGAAGACAGGAAGGCCTGGAGGAACGTTGTCCATGGAGTCGCGATGGGTCAGACGCGATTTTGCAACTAACAACAACTTTTGTTGCTACATGGAGACTGCTTCAAGACTTTGTGCTTGAGATGGGGGAAAAATGAAACTTTGATTTTGGGTTTTACTGATTAGATTGATTTGTTGTTATAGAAATGACTGGTTTATATTATTATGGAAAAGTAAAAAGTTGAGGTTCGATGCTAATGCCTTATTCTACTGGAATAGAGGAAGTCGGAAATCAACACCTTTTTTTCTCCCTCCCCTCCTCACCTTTCTTTCCCCTTCTCCTCCCCACTGTGTCTCACTATTTGCTTTTGTATTTTTGTATTTTATTCTGTAATCTAATAAAATGTTCTTTTTTAAAAAATATATCAGTGAATAGCACTTTAACCTGGCCATGAGGAAGACAGGGCTCTATTGAGGAAGAGCTGCAAGTCAGGATTGGTATCTATTTACACAAGAGAACAGTTAAATTGCCAATCTGCTGTAGAAAAGAGAAAATTGAGGGCTAAGTAAGCCCAGCAAACAAGTAACAAATAAAAATATCTGTCTATCTATCTGTCTAACTAACGAAATAGTCTTAAACAGCAAAATCTTGCCTATGCCAATAGTTCTGTCTCCTAAAAGCCTATTTATCTTGGGAAGGCACAAAACTACACAGAATTTCTATATAATACAAATTACATAGGCGTGGGATGGGTGTGATTCTTCACCATAAATCCGAACAGTTCCGCTAATCTCTGGCTTTCTTCATGCTGACTCCTCTACTTAGAACTAGCCGATGGGGAACTGGCCTCTCCTACCCAATAAAACCTCCCAAGTCTGTCCTCGGGCACCGAACACACAGATGGATCGGTTGCTTTTCAGCCTCGCGTGTCTTGCGAGTCCAGGAAACTGGACCCAACATTTCGTAGTTCAATCAAGGCCATGTGCCGTCCGGTCCCTGCCAACAACCACTGCCCCAAACAAGAAAAGAGAGCCGTAGCAGCTTCCAAAAAAAAAAGAGGCAAAAATATCTGGGCAACAACTGAAAAGGCGCCCGGGCGCCCGTAGTACGTATGTGCCGAAGACCCAAAGCGAATCCAGAAGGAAAAGCTGCATGAATTCTCTGCCCGGGTCCCCAGCGCAACATTCAGCTTCCCGGCCTCTCGCTGACTTCCTCCTGGGAAACTGGGCTAGCAACCGACGCTCTTCCCCAAAAGCGGCTGAAGCCAAGAACCAGGGAGGGAAAAGGGAAACAAGCAGGCCCGTGTTTCCGTGCCCGCAAACGTCTGAAATGGGGCAAGGCGGGTAAGCAGACGACCGCCGTTCCTCCCCACCCCACCCAGCGATCCATGAGATCCCTACCGTGGTCCTGGTTGAAGCCGGCGAAGAGCAACCCGTTCCCATGCGGATTAACGGGGAGCAGGTTCATGGCGCCGGACGATGAGGAAAGGCCGCGGCCTGGGAAGAGGGTCGCTCACACCATCAGCCGAGGATCGGCGGTGGCGGCGGCAGCGGCGCCACGATTCCTTCCGGACTAGATCAGGAGCAACGCGAGCGCAGAGCGCATCGAACCGCTTTCCTTGGCTTGCTGGAAGGGATACCAACGCCGTTTGAGCAGCGGTTTCCCCCAAATCAGTACAGCCAGTACTACAGAACTGTAGTCTCCGGGCAATTTGCAGACGCTGCCTTGATTGCAGAGCGCATCGATCGAAGAAACCCACCCGCCTGAGCGCCGAGCTCATTCATGCTCGAGTTCGCCCGCTCGCTCGTTTCGGGTGTTGACGGCGGACTGTTGCTTTTCGCGGCGGGGAGGCAGCTCGATACACGGTTCCTACTTTTGAGTAAAACTACTTAGAATTATACTGGGAAAACCCAAGGTCGTAGTAAGCCCAACTGTCGCTTTCCTTACATCGTTCCTCCGCTCCTTACCAAATAGGTAAGGCAAGGACTTTGGAGAACGAGGAGCGGGCGGTAACACCGCCACCCCCTCTCCAGTTCAATGCAGCTGCACTGTGACACTGGCGCTCAACAGAGGTGATTTGGGGAGGAATACACGGGACTCTTAATTAAATAAAAAATCCCAGGCATTGGGGGCGGGGTTAAATATGCTTATTTAGATTCTGTATAAGCGGCAAGGACTTGTGAAAAAATTGTTGATAAACAATGAAGGGGTTAGCCTATTTTTTTTTTTTAGTCCAACCCCTCCAAACCACCTAATGTATGAGTTGTACGTAACAACCTAGGAGTTAGTGCTACTGAACGGACCCAGTTCTCTTTCCCAAGCGCATTCAAAGGATAGCTGGGTGGGGTAGAGCTGAAAGCGCTAAATAGGGTAAATAGAATAAATAATATAAGTAGAATGCAATGATACCACACTGGCTTCTATTGGCTGGAAATTCTACTAGCTTAGTAAGTGAAGCTTGCTAGTTTGGCTAAACTTTTAGAGGTATTATAATTTTTATTCTTGGGGTTAGCAGAGGCTACAGAAAGCACTTCTGAGTGCAGGTGAGCATATGTAGTGTGAAACAATGGACAAGGGCTATGAAATATCAATAGCACTTAAGACATATGTGCCACTTCATAGTGCTTTAAAGCCAACTCTAAGCGGTTTACAGAGTCAGCATATGCTCCCAAACAATCTGGGTCCTTTTTACACACCTCAGAAGGGGGAAAGGTTGAGTCAACCTGGAGCATTTTCAGGATCAAACTCCTGGCAGTGGGCAGTGAGCAGTCAGCCTGCATTCTAACTACTGTGCCACCACATACAAAATCCCTGTAATCTTGTACATCATAGTGGGGCTCCTTGAGAGGAAAAGCAGAAGTAATTTATGGGATGATTTACAACCCTTCCTGTCAGCTTTCCCATTGATTTTATTTATGGGAAGCTGACAGGGAAAGTTGCAAATGGCAAACACTTGACCATGACTTGTTGCAATGTCATAATAAGCCCGGTAAATGAGCACCTGGATTGCTATCATGTGACTACAGAACTGTGCAAGACACAAGTTCATGGACTGGTCTTAAATGATCTGTTCAGTAGAGTAATTTTGAACTGTTAACTAAGAAGTGGTTGTAACGTAAGGATTACTTGTATACTTCCCTTGCCCTTTACTCCATTTTTTCTCCACCACCACTACTACAATGAGGCGGTACAGCAGGATTTGAGGGGAACCAAAACTGATAAAACATTTAATATAATGAGGTAATTTTGCTATGACAAGAACAAGAATACTAGTTGCTACAGATATGTCATGTAAGTATTCATTGTGTTTATGAAAAATGGTATTGATGGAAGACAACTAAAATATAGCACATGTAGATTAGATCTCTCCCCAGTAAAGATATTATAAACTAAGCAACAATAGCAACTGCAGCTATGGCATAGTATTATAAATAATTAGACCCCAAAGGAAATCAAAGTGAAAATCGAAGCAAAACTATATGAAAAAAAAATCCATTTAAAAGGAAAAAAAAAATCAACAGAAAAAAATCCTTATCTGCAGTAAGATCATTGCATTTCCTTCCATAAATTTCTAAACCACCCAAAGCTATTCAAATGTACTTTTTTTCATTTGTAACTACCGTATTTCTCAGAGTATAAGATGCACCTTTTTCCCTCAAAAAGAGGATGAAAATCTGGGTGTGTCTTATACACTGAATACAGCATTTTTGGCCTCCTGAAACCACGCCCCTTCACCAAAATGGGCGTGCATAGCCTTTAGGCTTCAAGAGTGCTCCTGGGGGCTGGCGAGGGGAAAAATGAGTGAAAAACAGCTCATTTTCCGCTCATTTTTGCCCCCACAGCCCCCAGGAGCACTCTATAAACCTCCTAAAGGCTATGCATGCCCTTTTTTTGACAAAAAGGGCCCATTTTTGGGAGGTCTGCGGAGTGCAAAAACGTTTTTAAAAAAATTTGCCTCTTCAAAATCTTGGTGCGCCTTATACTCCGAAAAATACGTTAAGTCATTTGTAGGTCATATTTTCTTAGCACTATTTTACTTATCATAAAATTTATTAGAAATGGAAAACAAGATAGTTGCATTTGTTCACCAATAGCAATATAAGTTGCCTACTGAAAACACCTTTATTTTAAAAACATGAATAAATTCGCTTTATAACATATTTCAAGCTATTTATTTCAAGTCTTTCTGATCACTTGCGTTAAAATGGAAAAACTGGCTTTTATTGCAAACAAATAATAAACATTATCTATCTTGAAAATGGAAGGAAACTGGCCTTTATTGCAAATAAATTATAATAAACATTATCTGTCTTGATAGAGGAATAGAGATTTGAGAAAGCATTCAAAAGCTGGGAAAGGAGGATAAAATATTTCAGTTGGAAAAACACACATATACTTTGAAGGATTTATTTTTATTTTTAAATAATAGTGTCCTTTCCTGATAAAGCAGCTTTTCAAATTACATTTTTTCTTAGGCTATAGCAAATGTCTTGATGTCTTTGGCTTTTTCACTATATAACGATCACTAGAATATCTAATACAAAAATGTAGATTTACCAGAAAAATAAGCATATAATCCACAATTTAATTCTGAAACATAGCAAAAACCTTTATCAAATGTTTTATACATGGATGAGACAATTTCTTGTGCATATTACATTAGTAGCTCAAAAGTCGTGCTTCAGAATCACTCAATAAACTGTACAAAACCAGAATCAGATGCTCTACCGAAACAATACTAGAATAATGTCACTACTTATATCTTTTACAATGTATACAATACATTGTTGTTTAAAACTAGGTGAATCTACAATTGACTTTCATTCTAATTGCAAATAAAATGTAGTAATTGAGCAATATTAAAAATTAGTCACTTTTGAGATTCAGTGACACAAAAGCTCAGTACTGTGATAAATTATTCCCTTTATAAAATACACAAAGATTTCATGCACATCAAAAAATTGATATATATAAAATCCAACATTAAAGTTTCACATTCCTCTGTTTGCACAGAGCGCATTATATCTGGAAGCAGCATTATTAAAAACAAACGTTCTAAAATATTTTTTTCTTTCGTCCTCTTCCTGCAAAGCAATACATACATACAATAGATTTGGCTAATGAATTAAGTCCTTGTGTTTACAATGCTGGGCAAAGATTTCCAAACATAGCTTAGGAGATTTTACAACTATTTCTGACACAAGGCTTTGGAGGGCTCTGAAGTGGACGGATGATTTTGGCTTTTTTCAGGCTGTTCCTTTTGTTATTGTTGCTGGCGGTGAGAGAGTAAGAACGACCATGCATCATTCTAGCATTTAGGCCATTGGCCATGGAGAATGACTTGAGATGGCTTCTTAAGGCAACAGGGAGTGGAAGTTTGTCAACCAGGTGCACAGGTGTGCAGGAAACTATGGCACGGCAGCAAAGATCTTGCAGACTCAGGACTGAAATATAAAACAAGCAACATTAGACATTAGAAAGATCTTAACAGCCACACGGTGGCAGTACACAGCTAGAACTTTGTATAAGTTTTAACAGCCCTATCTTTATTCATTTCACTATTCTTGAAGTATCACCCTAATTCTCCCCTGATTCTTCCCATGGTTTGCCTTTCTTGATACGAATAACCTTGCAGACTTTTTTTGCATTGGAGCCCCCTAGAAAAGCTCCAAAAGCTAAAATGATAAAAATAGTACAACCGCGTTTCTGAAAATCTGGTTTGCTGCTTCTTTTATCTATACCACATCCTTCCTCATTAAGGGAAGGTGGCAGTGGAATGGCTAAGAGTTCTGCAGTTGCACATCTTCCTTGCCTTTTTCTTTTGAAGGAAAGGGTGAAGTTTAAAGGAAGCTGAGCCTAGTTTGCTGATTCTCCTGTTGTCTTTTCCTTTGGTTTGCCTTTTATCTTCAAGGAGTAGGATGAGGTGTGAGGGATTTGGAGTCCCTTCTGGTGATGTTTCTGTGAAATTACTGACATGAACTCAGCAGGAATTGCTGTATAGCAATCTTAATTAGGGAATGCATAGGGTAATTTCTGATTATTCAACTGAAAATAGGAAACATTTACTATGTGCTGGTTATGATATTAAATCATAAGTATGTACCAAAATATTTTTTGTATTTTTTTCCATCCTGACTAAATATATAACTAGCATACATAGGAAAGAAGTAAGTACATTTTTGTTGCTTACCCTTGTTGGGCCTCCACAGCCGGTCCATTCCGTGTCTCATTAACACTATTCTTGCAAGCTCTGTAAAGGACTCTGTGATATTGAAATTACAGAGTGGGCTTACTTCAAAGAATGTCATGCCTAATCTTTCAGCATATGCCTGTGCCTGCTCGGTAGACACTTGCCTTTTGAAGGCTAGATGCAGGCGGTTGCCAACCAGGATTTTGGGTACACCAGGAGCATGCTGAGAAAGAGAAACAGAACAATGTTAATTTCAAAATCTATACCCATTTTCTTCATCAAAATTTCTAACTGCACATCCTTTATTCAGGAAAGCTCTATTTTCTGACTTTCCCTAACTATAGTATGTGGACTCGGTTCATTAAGATGCAAAATTATAAGGTTCTATAGCAATAGCAGTAGACTTATATACCGCTTCATAGGGCTTTCAGCCCTCTCTAAGCGGTTTACAGAGAGTCAGCATATTGCCCCCAACAATCCGGGTCCTCATTTTACCCACCTCGGAAGGATGGAAGGCTGAGTCAACCCTGAGCCGGTGAGATTTGAACCGCTGAACTGCTGATCTAGCAGTAGCCTGCAGTGCTGCATTTAACCACTGCGCCACCTCGGCTCTCAGGTTGTTATTTGGGGTTATCTTAAATATTTTACAAACACAGATGTCTGATTTTAAAACATGATTGATATCTTCATGTGTAATATGATTCTGGCAAATTTGTGATTTAGTCATCAAACCATAATAAAATTAAGCATGGCTTTATGTAATACGTAGTCCAGACTACAATCAAGGGTAGAAAAATGAAATGGGCTGCACAAGAGAGAACAGGTAGGGAATTACCACTTCCTATTCCCTGAATGTTGAAGAAATAGATGTATTTGGAATCCAGATCCAATTATCACCTGCTCCAAGAATGCCATCTTTTTGTCTTTTGCTTCCCTGAAAGGAAGTCTAGAACCACTGCTTTTGAAATACTGATGAGAAGGGTAATCCATAAATCAGCAGAAACTTTGAAGGAAAGGGGAAGAACTTAAGGTTGATGAAAATAATTGACCATCAAGCCACAGTATGGAAAAATCTTTGAAGACAGGCCTCTTCTAGAAGTAAGAAGACAATTCTGCTTCATTGTACAGCCCTAGGACTCTTTCTAGGAACTGTAGCACTGTCCTAAACATTCTTAGTTTTCTTCTTACTAATTTTCTATTCTTGTCCACCCACAGTGATTTAGGGAGTTGTCCATCCATACAACAAAGTACAAAAAAATTCAAAAGGCATGTTTTGTTGACGAAGACACAACTGCCGAAGTTTACAAAACAAAGCCATGAATCAATGTTTATAAACTACAGTGACTGAGTTTACACCAGGTCACATTACTTTAATTATTTTACTTTAATTAAAATTAATGTAATTTAGGTAAATTCAGAACTCTTTTCCATTCAGGTAAATATTTATATTCACTATTTGATATCTTACCTCATCTATCTCCTTTATCCATCGATCAATGCCATCAAATGACCAACGATTTGTTATATCATATACCAGTATCACACCCTGGGTGAATGAAATCCATTTAAAATTAGTCTGACATGTGGGTAAGTTTAAATATGCATCGTACAATCTTGTGTAATGGTATTTGATAACATTATAAAAAGTAGTGTTGAATAGAACTGAACTTTTCTGTAAAAAATAACCTATATTCAGCACAAATGTGTACACATTTTAAAAAGTAGGACAATACATTTATCACTTTGTTTCCCCTGGCAATTCTTATCATTTCTCTCTGCCTCACTGATTTGCTTCAAAGATCAGTGTGCGTGCTTACCTGAGCACCTCTGGAATAGGAACGAAATATGGTACAGAATCTGCCTTGTCCAGATGTGTCCCTGAAAACGATACCACATGATTAAAAATATAGTCATTTCCATTCTAAGAGTGAAGTACTATAAACAGTTATCTGACTACGTTGCCCAATTAACAAATGCATATTAATGACTTCTCAAATTTGCCTTTATCTTCATTTATCATGTTACATTTATTATTAATATTCAACAATTTACCAAAACTGAAAACAAGATACTTGAATACAGATCTGTGCTTACATTATAGATTATTCTGTGTATATCTGTGTGCAGCCCTAGTTGAGGACAGAGCTTACTCACTGTCATTCACTCCCTTTCACTTTATCATCAGAGAAAATCCATCCAACGGGTCACTAGTGCAGAAGATGCTTTACCCCATGCCTGCAACCAATTGATCAGAGGACTAAACCCATCTTTCTAAACAATCATCCAAGCCTGCCCTACCACACTACACATTAAAGAGAATGATTGGCAGTTGTTTTTCCTGTGATGCTGGGTACAATGGGAATCAAAGCCAGGGAAAGCCACCATCACCTTCCTTATATTACAGGATTACATTAATCAGGGGTGTTCAAACTTTTTGCAAGGAGGGCCAGATTTGATGACGTGAAAATGTGTGGGGCCGACCATTCAGCCTGACTTTCTTTGAACCATTAACATTAAATGCAAATGAACTATTTTATGAAAGACTAATCAAATAACTCCGGCGGGGAGAAGAGTCTGCAAGCTGCTTGAAATTTGAAAACGGGCCGCAATTGGCCCCTGGGCATGCCTGACATTAATTAAAGTCAGCCCCATTTGCAAGGCTTCTTGGGGTAGAATGGAGGTCAGTAAAGAAGGCAGCCCAATTTATGCTGGGCTTTTCTGTTGGATGAAAGATTGGTAAGTAGCACTTGAAGACTATCATTTGAAAGAGCTCTGGGTGAGCCTGTCCTTGGTCTGTCTAATGCTCAGTGTAAAGCCCCACTCGCATGCATGTTTAGGAAATATTCAGAACAAATAAAATTGATATCTGATTAAGTTTATTAAATAATTTGATCTGATTTATAATATTATTGAGCTGAGATAAAAGTTCCCTCCTGTTGTGACCAGTGTAGCCAAAATACTCTTACCATTAAGTAAAGGTTTATTATACTCCCACCCCCTCCTTAGGCATCCTATCAGTTTCTAGAAGTGGACCGTACTTAACTTTGGTTGGGATGAGAGATATCTAGTGAGTTTTTATATAATTCATGTGATCTTTTACTCCAAGTGCAATTGTTTCTTATATAAATAGTTTCCACAACACAGAATATAATCTAAACAAATAATTACCAGAGCTGCAACTTTATTCGCCGGCCATCCAGAAGTATTGTTGTTGTTTTATAATCAATACCTGAAGAGAAAGAGTGAAGTATTATATTGAAATAGTGCAAATGTTGCACAAAATCTTTTAATATATAATAATATCAGGTTTTTTAATTTAAAAAATGTAAATGCTATAGATGAGGAGTAGCAAAGAAAGTCCCCCAGATTTTCCAGCTCTATCAAAACATTGCAAAGTCAAAAGATAAGATACTTTTATTGTCACTTTTTCTGTGAAAACACTGGCACACATTAAAAATGAAATTCTGATGCCCCCTCTCAAGTGTGTGTATATGCATACTAGCTAGATACCTGTGCTCCACTGTGAAACTATGTGATCGGGCTTGATAAATCAACACTTACATCTTGAAAATTAATGAGTAGTTATGACCGGCCTCTCTTCTCCCCTTCTCTCCCTCAGGCTGGCCCCATAGAGGCCTCTCCTATCTTATCCCCTTCTCTCCCTCAGTCTAACTCCTTAGCATCAGAGCGTGTTAATAATATAAGAAATACTAATGATTTGATGGTCATTTCAAAAAAAATTATTTCTTAGCAAGCACCTAGAAGCCAATAGGAACATACATGCCAAATTTCAAGTTTGTAGGCTTTACGGTTCTGGAGATTTTGCAATGATGCATGAGTGGTATTTCACTTTTATATATATATAGATGTGTGTGTGTGTGTGTGTGTGTGTGTATGTGTGTACACCCAGACATATATGCACATACATATACATATGCTATACACACGCATACACAAAGCTATATCACAGGGTTGTTTTTTTAAAAAACATTGTTTATATTATCTTTTCACCACATTAAGACAATGGCAATATCAAACTATTTCTGTAATCATCTTTAGTCCCCCATCCCATAATTCCAAACTTCTGTGTGATAAATCCTACGTTTTGATCATTTCCCCCCCCCCCCCCCCGTTTTGAAATGTCTTCAAGCAAGTAAACAAATCTCTATTACAAGAAAGAAAAAGACTCTAGGATCTTTGGAAATACAATATAGTATCAGATTAAACTGTTTGCTCACACTTAACCTTGCTGTATATAATATGCATTTAATTATATCTCTTAATATGCAATAATGGTACCAATGGAAGGGACTCATTCCTATAAATACGTTTATATTACAATAATACACTGCAAAGAGGTGCCACTAAGGCACTAAGGACTGTGCTAGGATTTGATGAAAGCTGATGCTGGCTGTCTCCTGGACCCATATTTCAATATTCCATGTTTTCGTTTTGCTCATGCTGTAGTAGAATGGGGGTGAACTAACAGCTTTGCAACGTTCCCCCCCCCCCAACGTTATTTATTTATTTAAAAAAATTGTATGTAATCAGTAAAAACCCAATCTGGCAGTTAAGGCATCAGACTGTAAGTTCTAGTCCCACCTTGAGCATGAAGCCAGCTGGGTGAGCTTGAGCCAGTCACTTTCTCTCAGCCCTAGGCAGGAGGCAATGCCAAATCACTTCTAAAAAAAAAACCTTGCCAAGAAAACTGTAAAGAATTGTCCAGACAGTCTCCGAGAATGAGACACAATTAAATGGAAGAAAAAAAATCAATCAGTGTAAATTCTCCTGGGTTAATATTTCAGATTGTATTTAAGAGGTAGTGTAGCACTGAAATCTTCTCCCTTAGCTTATAGCCTCAGCTTTCTTGAACCTGAACAAATATTTATGTTTGCAGAAAGTACTGGGTCCTCTGAGTCATAAAGAGTCCTTTGCAAATCAGGAATTCTAAGACTTCTGTCCACAGAGTTGTTTTTAGTATCCAAGTACCCATATAGACACATTCTGTTGGTCAGACTCAGACCTACTCTTTGAAAGGGACCTTTTATCTGAGGATAAGGAGATCAGTAAACACAACTTGAGATAACAGAGTATTACGAAGACACCTTAAAAATACAACATAGTTTGGCATCAGGTATAAACATAACCCACTGACAAGCAAAGTCAATGGGGAAGCCAGATTCACTTAATAGATGGTTATTCACTTTATCAACTGTACTGATTCACTTAACAACTGTGGCAAGAAAGGTTGTAAAATGGGACAAAACTCACTTAACAAATGTCTCACTTAACAACAGCAATTTTGAGCCCAATTTTAGCCGTAAGTCAGGGACTCCTAGCATTCATTTCTCTAGAGTCTAGACAAATAAGGTATTAGCCATGGTTTCATTAACATATGAACTGCTCACATTCAGAATTCTGCACACTCACCAGTTATACCACATCTGAGACAATTTGCATCTGTAATTGTTTGTAATAACAAATGAGCCAGTAGATGTTTGAGTCATGCTGTAACTAGCAGAATATTTTTTTCATTTAAAATAGCATGTCTATGCCTGTGCCTTGAGACTAGAAATACATTTTTAAATTGAGAAATAGCTCATGAATTTTATTTAGTCATTATCACCCTTTATAAGTGGCTGGTAATCTGTCATGGAATTCTGAACAAAATCTTTCATGAAAATCATAGTAGCTGTGATCACAGGCAAAGCAACTGCTCTCTGTGATCCAGGGATGTTGTCTTTATATAATGTGATAAATTGTACTGTATTTTGTTTTTAAATACCAAGCCTACCATTAAGTAGCCCATAGGACAGCATATAAGCACCTGTTGTTGAACAGGATGCATTATTAAGCTATTACTAAGTCAGACACTCCCGCCAAGAAACAACAGAATTGCAATCTAAATTAGTTGATTTGTGGAGCATGCTTTAAACAGGTTTTTTTTCTGTTCAAGTAAAAATCACTGGGATCACATACAGTTCCCTTTTAAATGTCATCTCCTTCTCTGATATAGTGCTGTACCACCCACCATGATTCTGAAAAGATAACATGACAAAAAAGTCACTGTGCACAATTAACTATTAAAACATAGTTTTATTAGAAGTATGGTTAGCCAACATAATCACTTATTTTATAAAAGAAGTACTGCATGGAAAATGACCATACTTGTATGTATGAAGATGCAGATTGGGATACATTTTGTGCTACAAGATATATTTAATTTTCTTTTCCAGGTTGCAGTAAGCTTGATGGCGATGTCTCTTTGAAATTTTCTATCTCTAATTTTCACTTGTTTTAGAAATCATATTCACTGATATACAACTATGACAAGAGACCAACTATTTTACATTGCCAAAAATGGCTATTTTGCTACTAAATATTAGTTATGCACACCATGGGATTTTATAAATGGCTCTGTGTGCATATTTGCACCCTTCAGATCACAAATTGGCTAGCTCCAATGTAGGGTAAAAGACATCTTTTAAGACTGCAGTCCAGTGGCCATTTACCCTGATTCAGTTAACAGCAGGAGTGTCAAACTCATGGCCCGTGGGCTGGATGCATCCCGTGCTGCCCCCCCCCCCATTTTAGCAAAGGGGGAAAAGTCGTGCTATGTCACATGACAACATGATGATGCATGTTTGACACCCCAGATTAACATAATAAGGGCTTACTTTCAAGTCATCCCTCTTAGATGATATTGCAATGTTTCTAAATTTCAAAGTACTGAAAAATACCAGGGTCTACCATTGAATGAGAGCATTGTTAAAATCCTATTCTGTTGTAAAATTACTGCAGAAATATAGATTTGCCCATTCTCATTGACTGAATATTAAGAGCTTGGCTATAAATGATTGCCTCAAGGACATCTTACAGATCTCATCAAGAAGTTGTGGCATTACTGGGTGTTCCGTTTCACAAGCTCTTAGGTTCAATTATACATACTGTGTGACAAGAAAAGCTAGTGTTTTGCAGAGAAAATGGTGATTCAGAGAGCTCACTGGCAAGCATACTGCATCTGTTAGTATTTCCTTAAATGCATATATTCCTGGTTTCATGTGGTTGCAGCTAGGAGAATGCATAAAAAACAGAATAACTAATAGTAATATATGGAAATATAATTGTATCAGCTACTTGTTTGCCATTTTATTTGTCCATCTGAACATTGAGGGACAATTTACCGGTGGATTCTTACAAGAGGTTTGCAAGGTATTTGCCAGGAGGCAGATTTTCTCTATAGTAGCTTCTGGATGCATATTTGGCTCTATTTCTGTGCTTTGCAAAGGTTTAAAACCATCAAAATCAAGTATGCCTTTGATTTAAGGAGGATATTTATCATAATTAATTTCACTGCTTTGGTACTGTAATGTTCTGTTTTTGTTTATAACAATATACATTGTTGATTTTTGTGCTTTGGTAGAATTGACAATGAAATCTTTGCATTAAATAGAAAAATAAAAAAGTGTGCAACTTTTCTGCACTGAACCTGGCTTTTGAATGCCATGCTGAGAGTTGTGTTCTATAAAGTAATAAGTTGGGAGAGAATAATTTATTTTCATTTTATTTACATTGAATTAAAATGAAATAGAATTAGTATGATAGGTTTCCACAATATATTTAACAATTGCCCTCTTACGCCATATTTAAAATGGTAAACTTGATAAACTTTGGGGAGAAATTTATGCCTTTGGATTGCAATGCTGAGAACCTCATTTGGAATTTATTTATTTATTAAATGTATATGCTGCCCCATATAAAAACACAATCATTCAAGCATTAAATAAATAACAACAGGCTGCTAACTGAAGTACTAATAAGGAAGCGAAATTTCAGCTATTATGGATACGAGATTATGGAGCCTAGATAAATCTAAAGCAATCTTAAATCATCAGAAGACAAAGCAATTCAATACTGTCATTGAAGAGATAAATATAAATTTATAAAAACTTGGGGAAGAAGTTACTGAGAGATAATCCTGACAAATGATGTCCTTTAGGTTATAAAAAATTGTAAGTGACTGAATACACAATTATTGTAGGGTTCTCCAGGCTGCACACAAGTCTTTTGGAGCCCTCTGTAGCTACAAATGCCTGAATCTAGTGTAATGCTGTGGATGCCCAATTAAATGAAGGGAGATATTAATTTTAAAAAATCATTTCTAATTATTCATTTTCTCTAATTTCTGAAATAACATAGTATGAAATATATTGATGTTTAATAAGACAGCTAAATATCACTATGTGAGTAACCTGGATTCCCTCTGAATGATTTTGGGTCAATCAGTCATTATATCTCACCCAACACTATTCTTCTTATAGAGCAGCTGTGAGTCTAAAAAGATTATTTTCCATATATTTTCCTCACCCCCTAATGTGGATATTATTCTGATACAAAAATGTATCTCAAATTGCTTTACAAGTCCAAGCTGGGAAAATGGTAATAGGACATTCTATATATGTCCTTTTGAAATAATAGTTTAGTACATTCATTCATACAAATTTTTTAACTCCATTCCTATATCTTTTTATTTCCAAAAAAAGCCCCTACAGTAACACTTAAAATTAGATTCTGAAAAATATTCTGGCAACTTTGCATGTTATAAAATTTTGTAGGCACTATTATATCTTGGTCCTAAATAAACAAGACATAGTTCTGCTTGCTTAGGTCATTTTTGATCAAAATTAAATTGAAAGGCAATTCCCCATCCTCTCACTAAATTATCATCAGATGTCATTGTTTCTACTTCTAAAATTGAAAGATCTTTACAATTTTTTGCCAACAGTATTGTTATTTGCTTTGTGATGCTGTTAGATCTGTTTAGTTGTTTCTTCAGTTCTTCTATGATTTTAACATGATGCTTTTTTTTTAGTTCAGCCATTTATTTAGCCCTCATTGCTTTACGGAATATATATTTTAGTTCTGTTTGAAAAATAGCATATGGAATCAAAATTCAAACCCTAAAAAAAATTCTGTGAAGTATTTTTGAGTAGACATGTATAGAATTGCCCAGTGTAATTATAAAATATCTGTGTGATTTCACTACATATAAAGGGAGGAATATGCTTCTTATGAAAAATGAATTTCCCATCAACTCTGCCATATTACTTAGAAGTTAAACCTGAAAAACTTGGTAAAGCAGTCTGTCATTTGATGACAATGCACTGCAGCTACAAATCCTGATAACAGACAGAGATTATTACACATCTTACATAAGTTTAAAAGCAAGTCATGGTTAAGAAAGCAATCAAGTAGCTAGATGGCAAGTACTTTTTCCATATTAAACATTGCAAAGCCTTGATTTCAATGGTGCCTGATTATTTCATCCCTCCCACTCTTCTTACCAAGGGCCATTCTAATGCAAACACAACTTTATTTTGCCATTCATGGTATAATTATGCAACTTCCCTCCAGTGCCTATGGTACAGTATAGTGTGCCACAAGCAGAGAAAATTATTTTGCTGCTATTCCTCAGCTCTCTTAAAATTTTATTATATACCTTCACCAGTTAAGAAAGATGCAAGTTTGTAAAAAAAAATTAAAGTACAACAAATCAAACATTATTTGATTTTAATCAGTTTAATCCAGTGTGCCCTAATAAAAAAAACACAACAATTTCATCTTGTGATACATTTTTGATCTCTTGCAAAGCTGTTCAGCGATTATGGGACTGAAGTTCAAAACCTCCAAATTACAAGTTGTCCATCCTTAATGTATACATTTGCTGTCCTCATGCAACAAAAGCAGAAGTGGTATTCAGCAGGTTCTGACCAGTTTTGGAGACCCGGAAGTGGAAATTTTGAGTAGTTTGGAGAACCAGTAAATACCACCTCTGACTGACCCCGCCCCTATCTATTTGCTGCCTTCCAAGTCCCAACTGATCAGGAGGAAATGAGGATTTTGCAGTAACCTTCCCCTGGAGTGGGGAGGGAATGGAGATTTTACCGTATCCTTCCCCTGCCATATCCACCAAGCCACGTCCACAGAACTGGTAGTAAGAAAATTTGAATCCCACTACTGAACAAAATGGAAGTACAATTCTTGAAGTGCCATCTTTTCTAAGCATCTCTATTCACCTTTACCATTGTTCCATATGTTCAAGGCCTCTGGCACATAGTAGGGAGTGGTAAATTACATAAAATAATACCTTTCCTTTAAATAGAAAACATTAAACATTCAATTTACTTGTTAATAATATAGAAAGCATTTAACCCCCAAGTTCAAAGTAAATGAAAAGTTTTCCTTTGAAAGAAAATTAAAGTAACAGCCAAATTGAGGTTTGCTTGCCCTATCTTTTTTCTTGGAATGTAAGAACAAAAGAACATAGAAGATGGAAATGCTTGTCTAGTTCTACTGTGGCTAAGGATACCTAAAGGAAGCCCACAGGCAGGATGTTCTAATAACCACATTCCTCATAACTGGTATTATAAAGCAGACTGTTCAGCTACTGAAAATGAGCTATGGCTTTTATAATTCAGAAACCTCCCTGGCTTTTGAGCACATGCGCTAAAATAAGCCCTCCCCTCAAATATTTAAACGCATGCACAGCCAGTCCCCGCCATTTCCTGGGAGGGAAGGGGGGAACATGCTCCACGAGCCCCATATGTATCTGCCATCCATGCAGAATGGCCTTGTGGAGGCCACTCCCACAAACCCTAGCTACCATGCCCCTTTTCTCTTAGTGGTGGCCACAAAAAGAGCGGCAGGCCCAGCGACGCTAGGGCTGGCAAGGGTGTGCCAGAAATAGAGACAGAACTTCTGGCTCTCTCTGGATCAGCTGATCCATGGGTCGCGGGCAAAGGTTAAGGGGCCTCTTGCACCTCAAAAATAATAAGATCTCCCTGAAAATAAGGCCAAATGCTTATTTAGGGATCAAAAGAAAATAAGACCCTGTCTTATTTTCAGGGAAACACGGTAAGTGCATAAAAGCTAGTTTATGTAGTATTCACTGACAGAAATGCAAAGTGTAATCAAAGACACAAATAGCTAAGTGAATAAAGAGGAAGCTGGATTTATATTAGTAAAAGATAAGAATGTTGTCTCAGAAATAGGTTAGAAAAGAAAGTATCGTCTTGTTTTCATCTTTTTAAGTCCAGGTATATATAGCATAATATCTTTCAGCTGAATTGAAAAGGTACAATCCTGTTAAAATTGAAGTCGGCAAACTACCTCTGGCTAATTTTGATGGGTGCAACCAGTGGCAATAATGAACTCAGCTGAATAGAACCTGGAAGTGCAATCAAATTTGTTTTTATTCTGAATCAAGATCTGTAAATGTTCTGGTTTTCTGCATCTGACGAATTTGTACTTCTCACTCTTTAACAGGTTCAATGAAGGGACTAAAAATAAACGTTCCAGTGCTAATGCCAAAAATATTCATCCAATTGATATCTGTGTTTCAGAAACACTTGAGAGAATTCTTAGAGTCTTGTACTATACTTATCCTTACATTTGCTTTAAAAGCATTCTGATTCTTCTTGGTTAATTGTACAGAACAAAAATATTGAACTACTCTGTCAGCTGAAAAAAACCATGCTTGTGGTAAATTCTTCACTCTGAATAAAACAAATCAGACAGCTTTAAGATCTATATTACACAAAATTCACATAAAGTTTTAATGTGCTTTGGCGAACTAACCATACTGATTTGTTCATACATAGTACTAACATGCTGCATGCAATTCCTGAGCCATTGGGCCTCTGCTACCAAAATTTAACAGCAAATAACCAGAATACAATGTCTACAATTTTCAGTGGAAATAAAAACAAACATTTAATCTTTGGATAGACTTATTATACCTTAAATGGCTAATTCATAAACCTAAAAAAGCAATCTAAAAAGTGTTCTACATAGATACATGATAACATTACTTCACTATGCCTACTCAACATCAAACATAAGAAATCCCCCCCCCCCCCAACTGCAGAATGGTTGGCTGTCCTCACCATTATAAACATACTGTACAAATTATAATGCCTGGTTCAAATATCACAGTAAAGCTTAGTAAATAAGCCAAAACCACATTACTGAATGGAGAAGTATTCCAGTTTTTGTAATATCTTTTAAATTAATCTTTGAAATTAATAAAAGCAGCTTTCTAAAATTGTTCTTTGGCAGAGATTTGCTGTTAGGGAACCAAGAACTAGAATAGATAAATAATTCATTTCTTCAGGGCTGAATGTAGAGCAAGATGCTGCATCTCCCCTCTCCTTACTACTTAGTGTACATGTAAAATTTATTTATTTTAGGGACACAAGCATTATAATGTTTCTAACAATTAATCAGAAATACATAAGCAAAGAATCCCTAACAACATAGCTATATTTTACTTAGTGAAAACAGCATATGCATTTCAAATAAAATGATTGGGTATGATGATGTGGGAGAGATTTTGCCCCTGGGATCACTACTGAATATTGCAAATGGCACCTTACAAGAACTGGTAAAATGTATTTGGCAGAAACATTCTGAACTTGATCAGGAAGGCTTTAAATTGAATTCCAGGGGGCTGGAAATAAAATCCCTGAACTAAGAACTTCACATGTAGACTTTCACACTGTAGAAGGATTAGGGAATATGGCTCTAAAGTTGTCTGTTAAGCCTCTCAGAGAAAAGCAGAAAGAATATTGGCTTCATTGGCTTTATTGTCTAAGCTCTAATAATAAGTGCAAGGGGAATAAACTTGATTTACTGGCAAAGGAAACTATAATATGTACTTAGATTAACATAGGTAAACTCTGTAAATCATGAGTCTTATATGAAATTCCTAATTTCTCTTGCTGACATTTTCTTTTATCAGTTGGGAAGACTTATGCATTCTCTTTATTTGCAGCTAGCCATGGCACAAAGATGCCCTGTGGTGTCTTTTTCTGCTCTGACCTAAACAACATTGCTGTCACTTCAGTCCGTGAATGAGACAGGCATTAGTTATCTTAAGCTGTACAGGGGTTAAAAAGCAATGTTTGCCTCTGAAATTGACAGCATCCAGTAACAGCCACAAGGTGTGTGATACCTGTTAAGCTTCTACGCTCATTATATTTAGGCTAAGTCACATGGCCAATAATGGTGCTTACTGGTCATTTCAGGCTGATGCGAGTATGTCACCTTTTCTTCCAAGTCTTGGTTAGCCTGATCTGTCGTTTTGTTCTTGTCTTTCCAAAGTGCTAAACATAGCAATTTTGTGCCAGTGGCTATTGGAACTGTTCAATAGCTAACCAGCCAACAGTACTGTAAATGATTCTACAGCTTCACCAGGTTAGTGAAACACTGAACTAGAGTAATGAAGATGGGCCCATCCTCCTGTTATTTTCTGGATAGAACACAGAGGAACCTGGAAATGGCTTTTGTTGCCCATGCAAAGAAAGAGAGAGAGGAGAAACATTGCACGGGACTCAGTTCCCTGAATTCATCTGTTTTAAAATTATTCAGCTGGGATTACAACAGAATGGAGATAAAACAAGAGGATGGAATCTAGAGATGAGCAGGCAGAATCCAGCAAACAAACCTTTTCCAGCTCTGCCATAGTGCTGATTATTAGGGAATGATTTCTTCCTAGCTGCTTACATGCAGAAGAGCGAGAACAGTAAAATCAGAGAATTCAGTTGCTTTGCTTATGCAACACGACATACACAATAAAGATGGCAACATTTTTCAGTGAGTCAGGTTATAAAGATAGGCTATCGGGGCAGCAGTTTTCATGTTTTTCTAATTTCATGCCAATTCAAGGATGGTTGGATAGCACTTTAAAGTGGAAAAGGTTGGAAACGCCTTTAAATAATTAAGAGGGAATGTTGGGAGATATTGATAATATACCGAGTTACCGATTTTAAAGGAAAACAAAGTTGAGCAAAAGAAACCGGATTCTGATTTATTGATTCCTCTATTTAGAAGATTTATATGATAACCTATCTTAAGCAACCCTGTGTAACTCACAATAATAAAACCAATAAATGAAACAACGATAAAACAAAACAGTGAAAAACTGAAACAAAAATCCTGTACTGTAACTCCCCTCCCACCCACCCACCCCCACTTTGGGATGCTCCACAGCATGCTTAGCTGGCCTCCTTCCATACTTTCTACCTATATAATCCCAGCATCTCAGTAAAAAACAGGTCTTAAAGGCCTTCAGAAAAGCTAAAAGGCTAGATGTCCTACACCTTGGCAGGAGGATATTCCGCGAGATATGGGCAGCTAGAAAAAGACATTCTTTGAAAGTACCATTACGTGGCAAGATTTCAGGGAGAGGATCTGGAGGACCTATTTGATCTAATGGGATGGGTAGATAGTCTTAGGAAAGGCAGTCTCACTAATAACCAGGTCCTGTGCCATGTAAGTGACAACCAATATCCTGAATTTCACCTGGAAGAAAATGGAGCCACTGCAGCTTGCACAATAAAGGTATGACATGGGTGAACTTATGGTAGCCCAATACTGGGAGCCCTGCTGCTTCTGGACCAGTTGTAATTTCTGAGTGTCTTCAAGGGCAGCCCTCAAACTGATAATAACAACTGTGGTATGAAAAGAGTACTTTAAAAAAAGTACAACTACAAACAGCAGTACAAAAAGGAATTGGAGGGCAATGGAAGAAGAAAAGGTGATTAAAAAAAAGTTTGGTGAAGGTCTGAAAATAAAACAAGAAACAAAAGGTGGAAAAAAGAACAAATTACCAAGAAAAAGTAGGGGAGAGTATATTGGAAGCTATATATGACATATATGAAGTCAAGAAGCTAAAGCTCAGAATTAGCCGAGGTTAAAAGCAACAAAATGCACCAGGTACCCAAAAAAGCACAGAACTATTGAACTACTAGTTTGGCACAAATGTAGGAAATTGTAAAGAACATGATGAAAGAAGCAGATTAATCAATTAATAATTAATTAATAATTACTGGGCCTAGTTATAGTGTATTTATGAAAATGAAGTGGTAATTATTTTTAAGCTAAATTATGAGTTGACCAAATGATATGGCTACCAAAAATGCAAATACCATTTTAAATGGCTTCAACTGAAGTAGTTTCAAAATCACAGAAAGCAATTCTTCCAATTTAAAATAAATTGATCAAGTAACGTGTTCTAGGCACAGTTTAAGAAGGATGCAAATGAAATGGAACAGGTTTATTGAAAGGCAACAAGGAAGATCAGGCAACTAGAAACTGAATCATGGGAAGAGAGATTGAAGGAATTGGAACTAATTAGTTTTGAGAAAACGACTAAAAGTAGATAACAATCTTTAAATAGCGGAAAGGAAAAGGAGCAAAAGATTTATACAATCCAAAGGGAAACCAGAATATGCTGAAAAAAGATTTCACAAATGAAAATGAAGAATAATGGATTTAAATTACAGAATGGCAGATGACAACTGATTTTTTTTTGGGGGGGGGGACTTTTTGATAGTAAAAGCAAATTAATAATGGAACCAATTGTTCAGAAAGGTAGTGCATTCCCCTTCAGTGGATGTATTCAAGTAAAGGCTATACAGCCATTTGTTAGAAAAGTTTTCATTTAGATTGAATTTAATGGCCAAAATAGTGCATTCCAATTGCATGATTTTATGGTTTGACACAATTTCTATTTTTTCCTCACTGAATTCCAAAGTCCAGAGCCTTCCCTTGACAAATAATTTTCTCCAAATAATTTAAAATATTTTCTGTGTTTTTAAATATATATATGTATATATGTATGTATGTATGTATATGTATTATATTATATTATATTATATTATATTATATTATATTATATTATATTATATTATATTATATTATATTATATTATATTATATTATATTATATTATATTATTATATTATATTATATTATTATATTATATTATTCCCTATTGCCTTTACTGTTGCCAAGTCAGGGAGGAAAGAAAGCACCAGAAGAGTAAGCTTAAGATGGAGGAAAAGACAACAATTCTGTTTTAGTACTATCAGTCTATTTCCTGATAATGGAAATACAAGAGAAATGTGTAAAGCCTTTAAAATATAAAGAATGCCAGTAGCAAAATTTAACGAAAGTAAATTGGCAGATTAGCAACCATGAAATCCAGAGGTTAATATTTTTTTATTTCTTAAAGCAAAGGTATCAAGGCAACTGGGAGGAAGGGTTTTTACCATGTGAGTTTTAAGGTGACTGTGAAGCAAGGTGTGGGAATTAGCTATGGGTGACTCAGGTATCGAGACAGTCCTACCTGAGCACTGCCTTCCTTGCTATGTAATCTACAGGTGTAGATTGGGGTGGGGTTGGAGAAAGGTAAAAGGAAAGGCGTTCCCCTCTCGAGATTCAGGCTCTGGCGGTGGACACCTGTACAATTCATGTTTTCACTTACCCATGTTGTATCCATAGGGAGATTCAGTGGCTCCATCCTCCAGGCTGGCTAGTATCTCTCCTTTGCCCACGTCACTGTCCCCCACCAGGAGGAATTTTAGCAAAAAGTCATAAGCTTTCACAGGGCTGCCCACGTGGTTCATTTTCTCAAAAAAACCCACCACCACAAACGTCTCTGCGGAGAATCACCTCCCAGCGCCCACGAGGGGCTCCGAGCCACCAGTTGTGCCACCGAGGACGGAGGAGGACGAGGAACAGCAGCAGCTCGCGAGCAAAGGCATGTTCGAGCCCACCCTGCGGAGGAGTCCCGACGGGCTGCCGATATCACGACCCCTACAAGCTTGGGATAAGAAGTGACGGGGGAAAAGAACTGGACGAGGCGGAGGCGTCTTCTCACGGGGACGGCCGCGAGAGGCAAGACCCGGAGGGATTCGTTGAGCGTCCTCGGGACCGAGACAAGGAAGGGCGAATTTCCAGCAGCGCCATCGAGGGGGTAACTCGCCCGAAATTGGCTGCGCAGGTTTGACTCGCGCTGCCCGCAGCGAGCAGGAACCGACGGGAGTCGTGCCCAGAACCAGCCGCGCTGCTCTAGGCGCACCGAAATTGGAGAAGGCGGGAAAGACCGCTCATGACAGCGGACGAGCAGCGCTGGGACAAGCCGCCACCGAGAGAGATTCCGAAGCCTTCGCGCGGGGAGCCGTCGTGTTCCCGAAGACGGCAGCTGGCTCCCCCGCCTGCTGTCGCAGTAGCTCTAGCTGTTGTTGTTGCTACAACCTGAGCGCAGCTCTGTCAGACTGTCCCAACTAATTTGCACCCCTTGCTCCCATTGGAGCACGGGTTTCGTGGCCGCGCCCACTGCCTGTGCTATTGGTACAGCGGGAGCCCAGAGTTCCGAGTTCTGTTGTTATTGGTGAGCGCGGACCCACCCCTCGAGGCCCCACAGTTCAGTTGCTGGGGTACTTCTTACTCAGGATTGGCTGGCAGGTCTATCTGTCACAGGGCGAGAGATGCGGAACGGGGGAGTCTACACTTCGGAGGACGAGGCATGTGTTGTGAAAAGAGGGACACGAACGTGGTTTGAACTTCAACGTCTTGTCAATACGGCTGTCCTGCCTCCGGATTCAGCATAATAAAGAGTACGATGAATAAAGATTAAAAAAACTGTACGATGCTACCGGGATTTAAGATTAGCAATTGTGAACTGTAAATCTTGTTTTATAACCGTCGAAGGTTTGCACACTTCATGAAGCCAGAAACAAGAAAAACCACACTTTTTTGAGTATATCGTGTAAAGGCAGTTCTGAGTGGAGTCATATGTCGTTAATAGTGTTATTTAACAGTTACTGGATCAAATAATTTTTTTAGCTTTTTGACCTTGGACCGAACTGAACAATTACTTACTTACTCAAGTATTACAATACTACGGAAAGCTACCCCTCTCCTAGAAGAATGAAATATTTTGAGGAATATTAAAAAGGAAGAATATTATATTTCCCTGGATGAAAAATGGAGAAACATTTTTTAAAGGGAGAAAGCAGCCTCCACCTTTCTTAATAGCTCTCAGCTGATGTCAGTACTTAAGAGATAAAGAAGTAGATAGCTCTATTCTTAAGCAAATACCCTCACCCAAGAGCCAAAACAGGAGGAAAGCCATTAAGACACAATAAGAATTGCCCAACACCCTTTCAAACACAAGCCTCATTGCATCACCCTCAGAAACTTCAACCAAACTTACCACAGACAAACATGGAACCGTATCTTATTGGCTCTTGTCAGACTCCCAATAGTGCAATGTAGGGGGTTCCACCACAAAACCGCGTTTGACTAAAGGGCGCTCGACGAAACCGCGTAGCTGACATCATCACAGTGCAACAACAGCGCGGAGACAGAAGCACGCTGTAAACGCTAAACCTAAAATTAACACCTAAACCTAACCCTTAACCTAACCCTAAACCTAACCCTAAACCTAACCCTTATCTTAACTTGAATCGACTTGCTTTCAAAGCGCTATTTAAAGCACCCTTCTTTCTCCGCGCTCGCTGTTGTCGCCCTGTTGATGACGTCAGCGACACGGTTTAATCGGGCGCGCTTTAGTCGAGCGCGGTTTTGTCGTGCCACGATAAGATACATGTTCTCGCACACGAACAGAAAGTTCAAGTGCAAAGCCCCCCCTCCCAAGGGATACAAGCCATCCATTCTCAACTCCATCTGGTCAGCTACCCAGAACCTATGTGGTTCTGCTTCATCATTAAACTATCTTTCCAATCTGCCTCCATGTTTCCAGTGTTTTTCTCCCAGTTTGGAACTGAACCAAATGGATATTTCTTCCCACAATACCATAATATAGATTTTAAAAATAATTTGTGTGTAATAGAGAAACTTCATAAAATAATGCAGGGGACGATGACTGATGGTAATTCATTGGTTGGGTTAATACACTAGGCTGGTATTTCAAAGGTGTCTTTTTCCGAAGAGCAATTGAACTTCTTCAGAACTGAAGAAATTTCTTGGATGAGAAGCAACACTTCTTCAAGCAAAAACAAAGAAAATCCAGTTGCCTTTGGAAAAATCACCTTTGGGACAATCATGACCTGGATGGCTGAGAATCTCCATAGACTAAGCCCGTGATGGCGAATCTATGGCAAGCGTGCCACAGTTGGCATACGGAGCCATTTGTCAAGGCACACAAGGCGTTGCCCTGTGCCTTTTGAGGGCATTTTTCGCTCTTCGGAGGCTGAAGTCTCCGGAGTGCAAAAAAACGGCCCTACAGGCAAACTGGAAGTTCAGGAACGGACTTCCGGTTTGCTCGTAGGACCATTTTTCGCCCTCTGGAGCCTTCAGAAGGCTAAAGGTTCCAGAGGGTGAAAAATGGCCCTATGGACAAATGGGAAGTCACCATTCCCGAACTTCTGGGTTCCCTATAGGTCCGTTTTTCACCTTCCAGAGGGTGCCCAGGCTCCTAGAAAGCCTCTGGATCCTGGGGAAAAACCATGCCAATAGTGGGTGAGTGGGTGGGTCACTGGACGTGCGCATGCGCACGGGGGGGGGGGGTCACACACATAGCATTATGGGTGTAGCACACTGGCACACAACCCCCCCCCCCCAGTGCTCCTGCTTTTGGCACAGCAGCCAAAAAAGGTTTGCCATTGTTGCATTAGGCTGATATAAAATGAACTGTAATGATGAATCAGGGCATTATAGGAGGGCCAGAGAGAAGAGTGCAGTAGTCAAAACATAAGGTAATGATCCAGCATTAATCAGTACTGCAGCCAGAACTGGTACAGGACTGAAGTACTTTCAACACAGTAAAGCAGCAGCTAGATGTAATTCAATGAAGATGGGAATGAGAATGAGAAACAGTAAAAGACACCAAATCAGAGGTGGGATGGAACTGGTTTGCACTGGTTCAGGCGAACCAGGTAATGGTAATTGGGACTGGGTCGTCGAACCGGTAGGGACGGCACGCTGGCCATGCCCCAAACCGGTTCCCTAGTCGCCCATGCCATTGCTGGCATGTTTTTTTTTGTCATTTTATAATGTTCTACGCATGCAAGAACAATTTACAGGCAACTGCACATGCACAAGCAGTGTGCGGTCAGCACATGCACAAGCAAAGTGAACCAGCAGTAACGCCAGCAGCAACCCATCCCTGCACCAAATCTATACTATATATCAACAGGGTGAACAATAATGTCCATGAATATGGTAAGAGATCAAAAGGGAAAGGTGCTCCTGGATATAGACAGCATTAAAACTTCCAGATGAAATGTCAGACCAGAATAGAGAGATTGCAGCTATAACTATTTTGAGTTTTGGGTTTATGAGAAAATTCACTTACATAAATTAGCTGATACATTTTAACTGACCACTCAATTAACATTCATTCATTTAGCAAGTGTTCCAAGTTACAGTGGCACTGAAACTGACATGATCATTTTTCACACTTATGTCCATTGCATCATCCCCACAGTCATGTGATCAAAATTGGCAATTTGCATGTATTTATGACAACTGCAATATCCTGGGGTCATGTGATCCACTTTTCTGTGCTTCTGACAAGCAAAGTCAATAGGAAGCCAGATTTCCTTAGCAACTGTGCTACTAACATAATAACTGTAGTGATTCATTTAACAACTGTGGCAAGAAAGGTCGTAAAATGGGGCAAAACTCACTTGTCTCACTTGCAACAAAAATTTGGGCTCAATTGTGGTAGTAAGTCTAAAAAACTTATCTATATATTAAAAATAAGTATTGTTATACCGTGGAATAATACAAAGAAAAACACTTTTGAACAAGCTTTCATTAGAAATGAAAGAAAAATATTTCAAAAAGTACCCTCGAGCTAGCCTTCAACGATACAGAAACACCAAAGAAAATACTAAAATATTGGAGAATAAACATATACCAAGAGGCATCTTAAGAGATACTTTTCTGTTTACTCATCTAAAACCAGCGAATTAAAGCCAGCAGATACCAATTACCTTTTCTTCAATTCTCAGCTGCTGTCTTTTTTTAAAGCTGGTATGTATATATTAACTAGTGAGTCACAAATAATTTCAGCCTAGGAAATCAGCTGTTGTACAGAAATAAACTCTAATTAAACAGCAGGTTGACCAATTAGGATATCTTTGGAACATTACTGTGCACTAGAAAGATATCCTTATTAGGAAAAGAGAAGGCAATGTACGAATATATTCCAAATAATAGTCTGAAGTTCAAAATACTGAGTTATTTATTTCATGAATTATGTAGATATCATATATGGCTGATAAAAAAGCACACAGGTATGCTTATCCCTTATTATATTCTCTAAATATCTGAGAAATGTGGTTTGTATTACCTGATATTCTGTGGACTGCTCTTGATCATGTGCAGTTGCTATTAAGTTCTCACCTATCCTCATACATCACAGTAGGTTTTTATAAGTTAATTTATTAAACATATGTGATGCAATACTATATTTCTTGCTTAGTCATTATTTAGAAAACACAATTACTTAACTTAGACACATGCTAATACAGGTAGTCCTTGACTTAACAATAGTTCACTTAGTGACCGTTCAAAGTTACAATGGCACGGAAAAAATAAACTTATGACCGTTTCTCCCACTTATGATCATTGCAGCATCCCCATGGTCATGTAAGTAACATTCGGAAGCTTGACAACCAACTCAGTTATGAGGTTTGCAGTGTCCTGGGGTCATTTGCAAACTTCTGAAAAACAAAGTCAAAGGGGGAAATCTGATTCACTTAACAATCATTTTGCTGATTTAACATCTGCAGTGATTCACTTAACAAATATGGAAAGAAAAGTCGTAAAATGGGGCAAAACTTACTTAACAAATTTCTCACTTAACAACATAAATTTTGGGCTCAATTGTGTTTGTAAGTTGTATAATGGCCATTCACTGTTCATGCTTGAGTTGTTGATAGTTGATTTCCAATTATCCAGAATTAGCCCGGAGCTACAGAAGAATTAGCATTTACCCTTGTCAATGATGCCATTTAGGCTGATTTCCAGTGTTTTTTTTTAATCTTAAGTTTATGTTTATTTATGTTTGTTTACTAATTTTCACATGACAATCTCTTCTGAATAATTACCAACACTCCAAAGATGTTGCCAGTATATAATGATATCAGCACACAAAAGGTGTGATGACCCACGGCAAGGCACGGAGGCAACACAGACAGCTGATATTTCAAACTCCCCTTATTGCCCCAACTTTCCCCCCAAACGCTCGCACTTTTATGGCAAGTCCCAGAGCAAAGCGCTAACACACACCTCCAGCAGCCTCTGGCTGGGAGTAGTCCAGCAAAATGCCATTAGCACAATGGCTTCAAGGCAAGAAGTCTAGCGAAGCTAAGGGAACAAGGCAGCAATAAGGCAAGAAGTCCAACGAGGCAAAGGAACAAGGAAGCAACAAGATAAGTCCAGCGAATTGCAGATGTTGGCAACGGCATACGAAACTCCATCAATTCAGCGCTTGTTCACGACAAGTGCCCCTCCCCACAGCGTCTCCTTAAGTTTCAGTCCCCAGATATGCCTTGTGAAAAGGGTGGGGAGCTCTCCTCCTGAGTTGTCAGGTTGGCCTGCATTGCTCCCACCTGCTCTCCACTCTCCATGCTCGGCAATCAGGAGGGGGGGGGGTTGTTGCTTGTTACCTGAGCTCCATCACTCCTCTCCACTGCCTGCCCTCTCTTGCCCCTCTCTCAATCTTCCTGCCCCCATTCTTCCCTGCTGACAAGCCGTCCCAGGCCCGAGGGACCTGGGGCTGCCTTGTCCCGCTCCTCCCCACATTCCTCCGGAGCCAATGAGGCTGCACCCTTGATCTCTGTAGGCTCCCACTCTGGCTCGTCCTCCATGCACTCAGGCTACAACGGAGGAATGACAAAGGGCCTTTTTTTACTTGCACCTAACCCTACCCTGGCTTTCTACACTGATTTACTCTTGTCCCAAGACCATGAGACAAACAGACTTAAATTGTCCTTGGTTATATTAGTGTTAGAGGAGTTATTTTCCTTATTTCAATATCGTACAAAATCTGTTAGACCTTCTTTGATAGGGAGGTAGGTGACTTCAATGACAAGAGAAAGGAAATAGAGACATGACTGATGTTTCAATGTGACCATCCAATTTCATACTGGCCACTACATCTCTCAGCCATTGCTGAAATGATATGAAGCCTGTTGTCATCATTGCACTGGTTGTGTTCTCAGCTTAACCTGAACCACAAACTATCCAAGAGCAATTTGCACTGGTATGTTGTATAAACATAGTCTGTATATTACTTTGTGGTTATATGTGTCATGCAAATTGGGTTAACCATGGAAAAATGTCATTCAATCAGAGTCAACAAACTGTTACAAATTCAAGTTTCTTTGTCCTTTTCAGTAAGATTTTTTTTAAATCAATTTTTGATTCAATAAGTTATTGTGTTTTGGTTTCTTTCGTGTTCTGTATAGAAAGAGCTATAGAGTAAGGAGTTTAAATACAGTTGGAGACTGGAGCCTATATATCTGATGGACTTTTATCCACAGAGAGAAGGAAAAGTACTGGTTAGAGAACATGAAAAAGATTTTTTTTTGGGTAAAAGTCTTTAGAAAACTATTTACAGTATTTATTCCACACATTGAACACTAAGGGTTGTGTTATTGTTTTGGAAAGCAGTATTGTCACTAAACAACTTTAGCATTTAAAACAACTCTTAAACGCATTAAGTTCCTTGCATGTATATTTTCAGTGATTTAAAGAAATCCAAAGCTTCTTCTGTATTTAATTTCTTGCAACAAATGTATACAAAGATAGGTTTGTATAAACTGGTGTTTCTTAAGCTTTCTTAAGAACCGAGGTGGCGCAGTGGTTAGGATGCAGTACTGAAGGCCACTTCAGCTGACTGTTATCTGCAGTTCAGCAGTTCTAATCTCACCGGCTCAAGGTTGACTCAGACTTCCATCCTTCCGAGGTGGGTGAAATGAGGACCCAGACTGTGGGGGCAATATGCTGACTCTGTAAACCGCTTAGAGAGGGCTGAAAGCCCTATGAAGCGGTATATAAGTCTAACTGCTATTACGGTATATAAGTCTAACTGCTATTGCTATCTAACTGCTATTTTCCTCTCAGGACCCTTTCTCACTTTTTAAAATTATGGATGACCCCAAAAGAGCTTTTGTTCATATGGGTTATATTTATTGATATTTACCATATTAAAAGTTAAAATCAACACATTTGCTGCCTTTACTGCTTCTCATGATGGTTTGATGGGATTTTAATATTGTATTATTTTTCAGCATAGGCTGGCAAATAATATTGATAGCGCAGACCCTGAGAGATACTTGGAGACCTTTTGGGGTCCTAATATTACACTTAAGAAACACTGGTATAAATAATTTCAATAATGTAGACTAGTAGGGCAAAACCAAAATTGAAATTTCTTGTTGTGAATACAGAAGGGGTGTGCTGGCATACTCCAAATTACAAGGGAAAACTGACTTCACACAACACACCAAAAAAACCCTAGTGGTTCAGACTTGATTCACATGCAAAATCAAAGAAATCTTGTTAGAGCTTAGCTGATATTAGCATGATGTGTGTGTGTGTAACCACTTATAGTCTCCAAAGATGCTCCCCAGTGAAATTACCCGTGGCTTCTGGCTTTACGTCAAGATTCTGGCTTCTTCCGAATTATAATTATCCAAGCTGGGTTCTTAGTGCGAATCTGCAGACAAGGAGCAAACAGTTCAGGGCCGGCTTTCCTTTCATTGCAGCGATGCAGGGAGCCGCTGGATCCTTCGGGGGCGCTGCTTTCTCCCGAGCCGGCTTTTCCTCTTCCGGGCGCTCAGCATCGCCGTTGCGCTTCAGTTGGAGGGAGGGGAGGGGTGCGGGTGGCTCGGCTAGCGCAGGAGGGGCGAAGTTAGTGGCTCCCCGGTGTCTCGGGATCCGCAGAGGAGCGCTGGGTTGGTGTGTGGCCCGCTTTTCCAGGACCTCCTGCGATGGAGGCGGCTTTGCGGCGAGAACTTGGCACCTCGGTGCTGCGGCCTGCGGGATACTCGGGGGGAGGCTGCATCAGCCAGGGCGAGAGTTTCCACACGGATACCGGGCAGGTCTACGTGAAGCGCAATGGCAAGGCCGAGGTGGGAGGACACAGACTGGGGTAGGGCGGGAATCTTAGGCTGGAAAAAGGAGCGTCTGTTCCCAGGTGGTTTATTGGTTGGCTGTGAGGTTTTCTACGATGGCTGCTTCTGAATGCACCTGCACCAAGCGAGGCTTTTCCTTGCAACGGGGAGAACGCGAGGGGTGTGTGTGTTGTTGTATGGTTTTGAAAGCTTAAGCTATGGGAAGAGCACCACAGAGAAGGATTCTTCTGAGGTTAGATAGACAGACAGTGTTGGAAGGGACCTTGTAGGTCATCTAGTCTAACCCCCCTCCCAAGCAGGAGGCCTTACACCATTTCTGACAGATGGCAGTCCAGTCTCTTTTTGAAAGCTTCCAGTGATGAAGCTCTCACAACTTCTGAAGACAAGCTGTTCCATTGATTGATTGCTCACTGTCAGAAAGTTTCTCCTTATTTCCAGATTGAACGTCTCCTTGTTCAGTTTCCAAAAATAGCCAGTTGGTAGCATCAACAGACAGAACATTTTTTTAAAAAAAGTGTTGCTGTTAAGAAGCAGAGTTAGGATTTATGGAACTCTAGGCCACCATCTTGGTTATTCAGATTTGTGCAGCTTAGATGCAGCCCTAAGATAAGTGCTGTTGAATAGTAGGACTTTGAAAAAAATGTTTAGCTGTAGGAACTATAAACTCATCAAATACCATTACATGAACAGAGGAAGCAAGGACATTATACAGTACGTCCTGGGAGTAGTGGCCACTGTGAAGATTTCCCAGCTGCACAGGCTGCAGAAATGCAAAAGTTGGGACGTTTGAATTTCAATTAGTATACGTGTTAAGCTAGAGATGGATTACAGTAGTATGTTTCTGGGCTTGTAGTTCACAGATCTACAGATGACATGGGTCATTTGAACTAGTAGATTAGCCTAAAGATTTAGTTGCTGCCTGACAGATTTCATGCCTCATGAACTTAGTCCTTGTTGTACTTACCTTACATAGGTTTCTTTTTGTTTCATACTATTATTTCTGTCTTTGTTTCTTTTTCTCCTTCTTCCCAGGCAGCTGTTACATTTCCTAACCCATCCTGTTTTCTTTTCCTTTTTTTCTGGAAAGGAAAAGCGGAATATGTGTATGTAGCTTGCATGTATCTGTGTGTAAGTGGTTTGCATGTGCAAAGGGAATCAGTTAATTTTATAAATAGGATACTTCCTTTTATAATGAGTAGTTATTCCATTCCTGTGTAAATTATTTATTATTTCCTTATTTTTTGAGTGTAACTTCTGGCATTTATTTATGCAACCTTTTGAGTCAGTTTTTGACTCTTGTTGACTGTAGTCACTAGGCAGTCAGACAAGGTTTTCAGAAGTGCCTTGCTATTGTCTTCTTCCTGAGGTCACTCAGTTGACTTTGTGCCTAAGGCAGGACTAGAAATCACCGTCTCCTGGTTTCTAGCTTGGTGCCTTAATCATATACCAAACTAGTTCTTTATAGCATCAAACATTGATGTTTGCATATATGCATTCACACACATACACATGCACATATACACCGAGAGTTATACAAGTATATCTACAAGTATACAGAGTAAATATACAAGTATACAAGTAAATATACAAGTATAAGTCTTGCACCATTAGTAAGATGGGGAGGAATCTCTAGCTGTATTTTTTTGTTGAAGCTGCCCTCCCAAGATTTTCAAGGCATTACACAACTTTTGTCTATGTTTATTTTGTCCACTTTTACTTTTGTAAGGGATCCTCTTAAATTTAAAATATATTTTCTTTTGGCTTACAGGGGAAGGAATAGAATGTGAGTAGAAAACATTCTTGCATGATAGTCCTGAGGAATTGGGAATACAGTAGGTCTCCCTACTGTGTATCATCTATTGAGTAAAATCTGATCATGATATCATTTAATAAAAGCGAATCATTGGGGAATAATTTAATGAAGTTCCTACACTTGTAGATTAGCATATAAAATGAAATAATATAACAAAAAAAATAAAAGGTCAGGTTGCATGAATGAAATAACATGAGAAATTTAAGCTTTGAAGATGTGAAGGAGAGCATGTTTAAAACCTGCAGGATCATCATTAGTAACTATGTCATCCTTTTTTTAAAGGATTGTTTACTTTTTTGTAGCTTTTGGATTATTTTTTCAAGTCCCACACACTGAACAAGGATGGCATTTATATTTGTTCTGAATAAAATAAGTAATTTGTGAGGAAGTTACTGTTATTTTTTTTAATGTAGACCATTGAAAATGGTTACTATTCAATACAGGAAAAATATTTTAATATTTTTTTTCTTATATTTAATAGGCCAGAAGAATGTTTGATGGAGAAATGGCAAGTTTAGCTGCTATTCTGCAAACACAAACTGTGAAAGTTCCTAAACCTATCAAAGTTATTGATTTGCCAGAAGGTGGTGCTTTATTTGTGATGGAACACTTGGACATGAGAGGCCTCAATAGGTAAAGTTATGAGGACAAAAATGTATGATATTTTAAAAATAAGATAGTACTAAATCAGTTTTAGAGTGTGCTTGTATGACTCTGTGAGTCACAGATTAGACTCCTACAATTTAGTTTACCTTGAGACAGATCTATCTCTGTAAAATTTCAGTTCATTGTGGAAACAATGGTTAAACCAAGGCTAAGTTAAACTTGGAAGTACTGTATACAGCCTCAGTTCAGTAGTTAACTGAAAAATAATCAAATATTGGACATGTTCTAGATTCTCAGGAGGTTTTCATATTAGAATAAAGAATAAATAAGGGGCAGAGAAGTGTGACTGCTGAAATCATATAGCCTGAGCTTTGGCAATTCACTGATTGGAAGGCCAGCAGCCCTGAGTCACTGATTGCTAGAGTTGATCCATTGAAGTTTGTGAAATCTGACCTAAAAGAGAGCAATATTAAGGAACCAGAATATATGGGGTGGTCTATACCCAGGTTACAGTGGGGCAAAAAAGTATTTAGTCAGCCACCAATACAGGTAATGAGTGGAGGACAGAGGAGCCTCTTAAAGAAGACGTTACAGGTCTGTGAGAGCCAGAAATCTTACTTGTTTGTAGGTGACCAAATACTTATTTTTCACCATAATTTGCAAACAAATTCTTTCCAAATCAGACAATGTGATTGTCTGGATTTGTTTTCTCATTTTGTCTCTCATAGTTGAGGTCTACCTATGATGTCAATTACAGGCCTTTCTCATCTTTTTAAGTGGGAGAACTTGCACAATTGGTGGCTGACTAAATACTTTTTGCCCCACTGTATATCAGCATTTTTAAAGCTTTTACATAATAGAGAAAATATTCATAAAATAATATTACTAGTTTGAGTGCCCTGTTATTAAAAATCAAAATATATCACATTTTATTAAAAATATTGAAAACTACTAACTATTATAATCAAAGTTTGAAGCAACACTATGATCAGATTAAGATACAAATCCTCAGTGTAAGATCCAACAAGCAGGTTATTAACAATACCCACTGTCATTTCAGCCAAAGCCAAATTTTTGTTCAGTTGTTAATTTGACATTTGCTGATAAGAATAATTTGTTTTGACCTTTTAGGCATGCAGAAAAACTTGGGATTCAGCTGGCTGATCTTCATCTTCATAATCAAAAGCTTGGAGAAAAGTTGAAGAAAGATGCAAACACTATTGGTAAATGGTTTAGCTGTTTTGAGAATTTCTAAGGCCCAGAAATTTATTGTATATCAAATTGTTAATGCTTCTAACAGCTTTGCTTTACCTCCTACAAAACCTGCTTGTATAGCCCTAGAAAATTCCTCTTATTTGAATAGAAAGATGGTCAATAGCAACAAGGTTGTTCTTTGTCAATAGGATTTTCATAAGAGCCATCTTCAATATTGGATATCTTATTTCATTGTTAAAATGAATGATGGAAATTGAAGAGCAATAGTTATATAATTCTTGAGATACAAAAATATGTAGCCTGAACTCACATATATAATCTCAGTTATTCCTGCATCCATTTAGAAGATTTAGATTAAGTTAGAACAGCAAAATAATCCAGTGTTCAGGGTACCTATCTATTGTAGCAATAAACTACCAGTATATCTTTTTTTCCATTCAAGGTAAAAGTCAGATGGATACTCAGTTTGTGGAAGAGTTTGGGTTTCATTCTGTCACTTGCTGTGGTTATCTTCCACAGGTAGGCTTTCATTGATTGTTTTATGCTTTGCAAAATCTTGTGTTACTCTTCAGACATACTTATTTCTTTGCAAATCATTAAAGCAGCCCTGCCTTTTTCAATGATTGTGTGACTACCGTACCTCTGCAGCTGCTGCATAAACATGAAAAGGGAATATTTGGTTCAAAGCATTAGCAGTGTTCACACCCTCACTTACACTTGAGCACCTATTTAAAGTGATGCATAGCACTAAAATATGCACATTTTAGGCAGGCGTGGCACTTTTATTCCAAACATGAAAAAGTGCTTCTGAATGGTATGGGTCTACATAGCACACTTGTGAAATCTTTAAAAAGCTATCTTTTCTTAGGTGCACATGGTAGTTCTGTGATGCTAGGAAAATATGTTTGAGTTGGGAAGGTGCTGAGCATTCACCCATGCTTTTTGCTTCTCAACATGGTTGGCTGTTATATGAGCACAGAAAAGAAATGTAGAATTTTTTTTTTTGAAAGATGTACTGACAGGTATGCTACTGTGCCCTGCCCACTTTGAAGCAGTGCATATTTTGTTTGTGAATGAATAATTTAAGAGATGATTTAGGGAAGTACGATTTGGTATAAAGAATACAATACAGAATTAGTATCATCAATATATTGTCTGATCCCCATTTTGTGGGAGCGGAAGGGCAGATGTCATTGCTGCTGCTTCCCTGAAAAATAGATGTACTTTGCAATTAAGCGGATGATAATAGCAATAAGCAATAGAGTCCAAAACGTGATTTCAATGTGATGCTACTGTGCCAGGATTTTCTCTAAAAACAGTATTTTGGCATAGAGCTTATCATCATCTTGAAATTAGATGCTCCTTAAGATGTTTAGATGCTACTTAAGATGTTACTTACCAATACAGCTCAATGTCAACAATCCAAAATCTTAGGAAATGATTATTTAAAATATTAGGAATTACTGGCATGGTATGTAGGAGAAGAAATGATTTCTTCTTGAAATTTATTCCCAAAAACGTTCTCAAATTGGGGAGATAGATTCATATTCATTGATTAGTATTACAAATGCTACAAATGTATGAACCTTGCAAAAATGTGATTAAAATACACAATGTAGTGGAAATGATTATTTTCATTTGATGGACAAGCATAGCAAAGACAACAACAAAAACCTTTACTTGCAGATTAATGACTGGCAACAAGACTGGGTAAATTTCTTTGCTAGGCAACGAATTCAGCCTCAGATGGATTTGATTGAGAAGAATTCAGGAGACAGAGAAGCAAGAGAGCTTTGGGCTCAACTCCAGGTAGTGATCTCTATGGAAATTCGAAATGGCATACTCATTATACCGTACTTGCAAAGCAATGTAATTTCCATGCTACTCTACTGGTGTGAAGCAGTGGGTCTTCCACTCAAATTGATTAATGAGAGCTCCTTTACCTATCAGTTATCTTAAATGTATAAGAAGTGAAACATGAAAACCACTTCTTTTTTAAGATTTACTGTATTTTTGGAGTATAAGACGCAGCAAGGTTTTGAAGAGGAAAAATTAAAAAAAAAGTTTTTGCACTCTGCAAACCTCCCCAAAACAGCTTGTTTTTCGCGAAAACGGGCCTGTTTTTTTTCAAATAAAGAGCATGAATAGCCCTTAGGCTTGTAGAGTGCTCCTGGGGGGTACACCTTCCCAAAATGAGCAAAAAATAGCCTGTTTTTCATGAAAATGGGCCCATTTTTTTGTCAATAAAAGGGCATGTATAGCCTTTAAGAAGTTCATAGAGTGCTTCTGGGGGCGAGGGGGGGGGGAAACAGACCGTTTTTTGCTCATTTCTGCTCTCCCCAGCCCCCAGGAGCTCTCTGAAAGCCTCTTACAAGCTATGCATGGCCATTTGGGTGAAGGGGGCAGGGTTGCTGTATTCAGTGTATATGATGCACCCAGATTTTCAGCCTCTTTTTTTGAGGGAAAAAGGTGCGTCTTATACTCTGAAAAATATGGTAGTCTCTTAAATATATTATGAACCATTTCAGTAGGTCAAACTGGTATAAATGCCACTTGTGGATTCTTACCAAGCTTTTTATTGCAGGGCAGCACATTCATAATACAGTCTATAGAATCTAGTTAAGAGCAACTTCTGTGGAATTCTATGTGACTTATTTAGAGATAAGCAGATTTTGGTTTGCAGCTTAATATTCCTTAGTAGCCCTATTTTGTAATCAATATTTTTTTCACTTTCTATGAATCTATACAATGCTGTTTTCTAATTTCTTATTTTTTGAAACACCAGTCTGAGATTATTTTTTGCTTTTACAATAGCAGAATATAAATAGTAATGTCAGAACCAAAAACTGCTAACCTAAAAATAATAATGTTTTATAAAAATACTTGCTTATTTCATTCATTACCTACCATATTCCATTTATATGCTTGAAATTCTGCATTTTTCATTTTAGTAATACTGTTTTTTATTACAGTCAGTAAATAAATAATTCACATATATTTATTTCAATTTAAAATATGTATGTATAGTATCTATGCGCACATGTACATGACATACATATGGGTGGCGAGTTGGACTAGATGACCTACAAGGTCCTTTCCAACTCTGTTAATCTGTAAAACATACAGTATTTTTCAGAGTATAAGACATACCTTTTTTCCTCAAAAAAGAGGCTGAAAATCTGGGTGCATCTTATACATTGAATATAGCATTTTTTTGCCTTCTGAAGCCCCACCCCTTCACCAAAATGGCCATGCATACCTTTATGGAGGCTTTCAAAGAGCTCCTGGCGGCTGGGGATGGCAAAAAATAGCAAAAAATGGGCCATTTTTTGACACACCCCCAGCAGCACTCTATAAGCCTCCATAAGGCTATGCATGCAATCTGTTAATCTGTAAAACATACAGTATTTTTCGGAGTATAAGACGCATCTTTTTTCCTCAAAAAAGAGGCAGAAAATCTGGGTGTGTCTTATACATTGAATACAGCATTTTTTGCCTCCCGAAGTCCCGCCCCCTTCACCAAAATGGCCATGCATACCCTTATGGAGGCTTTCAGAGAGCTCCTGGGGGCTGGGGATGGCAGAAATGAGCAAAAAACGGGTCATTTTTAGGAGGTTTGCAGAGTGCAAAAACTTTTATTTTTCCTTTTGGAAAGCTCTTTAGTTAGAGTGACTGACGAGAATTGCATTGATCAAGTGCTATGCCAGCAGAAACAAAGTCTTAGGTGCTGCAGATTGTCAGCAATTTCCTTCTCCAGCACATGGATAAATACACCTGGAAACATCTACCTACCTACCTACTCTCTCTCTCCCTAACTACCTACTGTATTTCTCTCTCTCTCTCCCCCCTCTATTTACCTACCTATTTACTCTCTCTCTCCCCCTACCTATCTACTGTATTTCTTTCTCCCTTTCTCTATCTCTATCCTTCTACCTACTTACCTACCTACTCTCTCTCTCTTCCTACCTACTGTATTTCTCTCTCTCTATTTCTCTCTCTCTGTTTATCTACCTACCTACCTACCTACTTACCTACTCTCTCTCTCCCTACTTACCCACTGTATTTCTTTCTCTCCCTCTCTATCCCTCTATCTACCTACCTATTTTTTATTTTATTTTGCCTCTTCAAAACCTTGGTGCATCTTATACTCCGGTGGGTCTTATACTCTGAAAAATACGGTGTGTGTATAGATGTATGTATGTATGTATGAATGTATGTACTGTGTTTCCCCGAAAATACGATCTGTCCTGAAACTAAAGCTTTGCCACACTTTTCGTGTGGGCAAAAATATAAGCCCATCCCCGAAAATAAGCCCCCTGGACAATCTCCCCCTCCAGCCAGGCAGAGCACCGCTAGCTGACCTAGTAGTATCCCGAAGGCGCCAAGCCGCGGGAATGAGGTGGGGGGGCAAAGGTGCTCGTGTTGCTTGGTGCTTTTGGGGTACCGCTAGGTCAGTCAGCAATGCTGTGCCCAGCGGAAGAGGGGGGGTTTCCGGGCAGCTGCTCCCTTGTGAGCGGGCTCCCGAAGAGCCGGGCGCAGCCTCAGGTTCGAATGGCTGTGTTGCACTGTTGCAGCAGCAACACAGCAGCCATGAGTTGGCCACGCTCACGAGCAGCTGCCCGGCAAGCCCCCTTTCCAGCCGGGCACAGTGCTACTGAACGATCTATGGTTGTATGCTCTACGCTCTGCAGCCCACAACCATAAAGCGTACTCCCAGAGAGGTATCAATCCTCCATTGCGCTTCCAAAGCATCAAGGTAGGATACCGCTCTGGGGGTATGCTCTATGGTTGTACCCTACTATGGAGCGTACTTCCAGAGCGGCATCCATCCTCTGTGCTTTGAAAGCCGCAAAAAAAAAAAAAAAAAAAAAAAAACAAGCGGCGGGAGACACCAGCAGCGGAGATGTCCTGGCCCTACAGAGTTAGCCAAGGGCATTGTGAGCCTGCGAGTCACATTAGCGAGGAGCAGAAAAGCCGTTCGTGCAACCCCTCTTTCCAGCCGTGCAGAGCCCTATTCACTCATCTAGGGGCATTCCGAAGGCGCTGTGCCGCGGAGGGCGGCGAACAGGCGCTTGCGTTGCTTGGCGCCTTCTGGGTACCGCTAGATCTGTCAGCGGCGCTGTGCCCGGCTGGAAAGGAGGGTTGCCGGGCGGTTGCTCATGAGCGTGGCCACCTCATGGCTGTTGTGTTGCTGCTGTGACAGCGCAACACAGCCATTCGACCCTGAGGCTATGCCCGGCTCTTCGGGAGCCCGGTCGCAAGGGAGCAGCCGCCTGGCAATCCAAAAACCATAAGCCCTCCCCTTTAATAAGCCCAATGCCATATTTCGTGGGTCAAAAAAATATAAGACCCTGTCATATTTTCGGGGAAACACTGTGTGTGTGTGTGTGTGTGTGTGTGTGTGTGTGTGTGTGTGTATGTGTATGTGTATGTATGTATATATAGATACATATGTATATGTATGCATGCATGCATGTATGTATACATATACACGTGTATGTGTGTGTATATAGAATTTTGTAGTAAACCAATAAAAAGCTGCTACTGCATTAATATTATATAAATAAGAAAGAAAATTTGGTCCCACAGTGTTCTTGCTGTGACTTAAATGTTAAAGTCTTTTATACATATTAAATTTAAAAATTCACGTTCTTCTGCCATTTTAAATGACATACAGACAAGAGTCACCCACATGAAAAGTCAGAAACTCATGTTGCTTGTTTGGATCTTAGCATGTTTTGTGAACATACTTAGTCTGGGTTGCAAATCATAATTGTGTGAATTTATCTGATCGAAATTTAATAAATCCTGGTTAGAAGATTATAGCATGCTATGTGAATGCAATCCAAGTCTATTTATACTTAGTGATTCTGGAGCAGGACTTTGATGTGCAATTCTCTACCTTATTTACTAGGTTTTAAGGGCAGTTGACCTTTGATTTTTAAACCCTCTTATCTGTTCTTAATGCTATATCCATTGTTTTGTCAAAGAAAATTCAATACAAACAGTTAAACTAATGTGCTTTTTTAATGGTACAATTAGGAGTACTGCAATTATCGTGACTAGTGCCCCTCCCCAAGGTACTGTAAATGTTAAATGATTACTTAGATAACAGATTATTTCCTCCAGCCAGGCTTATTGTTTGTTTCTCTTTCTTTTCTAGGTGAAGATACCCAGTTTGTTTGGTGACCTGAAAATAATTCCTGCTCTCTTACATGGGGATCTGTGGGGAGGAAATGTAGCTGAAGATGATTCTGGGCCTATTATCTTTGATCCTGCCTCTTTCTATGGTCACTCTGAGTATGAGTTGGCAATTGCTGGGATGTTTGGTGGTTTCAGTGGTTCATTTTATTCTGCTTACCATGGTAAAATCCCCAAAGCACCAGGCTTTGATAAACGGCTCAAGCTTTACCAACTATTTCACTACATGAACCATTGGAATCATTTTGGTGGAGGCTACAGAGGGTCATCTATAAATATTATGAAAAACCTGGTGAAATGATTTATTGTGAAATTGTATTATCTCTGTTTGGAAAAATACATGGGTTTTCAGCTGCAGTGATCTGTGATACTTAATTTATTAAGAGTTATACCCAGTCTTTCATCCAGGAGCCCCAGGTGGTACACGTAGCTCTGCTTCCAGTTTTTACCCAGGAGAGAGACAGAGAGAGAAAGATAATGATCACCTAGAAGTCACCCAGTGAGTGTCCATGGGTAAATTTCCTCATCCCACTCCAACATCTTAATTACTATATTCTACTCGCTTGGTATCCTGGTAACTACAGTTTTATTAAAGAGCTGTCTAAGGAGGAAATAATCCAAGATTTGCATGAAAGCCTTTTTGCTATTAAAATGACACCATTGAATTGATTTAGTAGGTTGCAGTAGAGAAACAATAGTTTAGATACATGTTTTGCCAGCAATGTGGAAAGGGAACAAACCAACAATAATGATAAAGACCCAATCTGAGGTCTTAGTGATCTTTTTTTTCATAGTACGGTACATATGAATATATTGGGGATTTTCTTACTTGCTATGAAACTACGATTACTCTCAGTATTTATAATATTACTTGTATTTCAGTATTATCATTATAGCTGCATTTGCATTAGATGCATGTACTGAGCTAAAATTGGAATACATAGGATGCTGCCTAGTTGACTTTTGTTCTTTCTACCGTGAATGTTATTAAGCATGGCTCTGGTTGTCAAAATTCAGGACTCTGCCTGAATCTTCTAAGCACACTACAGTTTGCATGATGATCTGGTTTGTCTTCCTTCAGTAAGGCTCCAGCGGGTGTATGTTCCTAACTACCAAAAAAACTTGATCTAATCTTGTATTGTACAATGTACATTCATGGATTAAGTTTATTTATAGGCAGCTGTATCCATTTCAGAGTTACTTTCTTATGGCTGGTTGGTGGAATTATTTCTCTTTGAAGCCATTGAACTAGGCTGGCACTGTAGGCCCCAGAAATTCTAGCCAGCCTTTGTTGCTTTGGCTGATAAATTTTGGGATTGTATGCAAGGCTGAGGTTAAAATAGGCTGTCAGTGATTTTTTCGGCTTGTTTTGAACTGCTTTGAGTATTGATTAAAAACGAAGCAATTTTTGCGCTGATAAAATGCTAAATACTACTTAAAATGAATATGATAGGTTTAGACCTTAGATTATGAGGAAGGAATATTTGATTGACCTTCTCCTTCCACATATATACATATCTTCCCCCATTTTAATACTTTGGTTGACTGTAGTATCTTGCAACCAGTTAGGCTCATAATACTATTTTTCCAGAGGGTGTTTTTGATTCACTACTGCTGAGCTAAAATATATGGTTATTTTCCATCCCCTCCCTATCAGATATAATTTTTTCTGCTAGAAAAAAATCATTTGTTGATTTTATCTGTCACTTATAGTATAAAATCTAACTAAAGTAGCAAAAATAATTCTAATCCAGATTGTGATAGTATATTAATTCTATTGAATCTTTTAGTAAAAGTATGTTGCTTCTACCTTCGGCAGGCAAAGGCTTACTTTTCTGGGTGGTTAATTAGATAATTAATTTTAGCTATAATTATGTGTCCAGCATGACCTTCCTTGGTGTGGATTGTTTAACAGGGGAGATTAGAAAGAGAAGGAAAAGTTTTATTACTGCATTAATAATTTCCCTTAGCATGAATCTGCTACCGCTTGTTTCTAGTGTGCAGCAGCAGGAATGCTGAATCAGTATATCTAATACTTGAAAAAGTATACTGGAAATACCCAATACGATTTACAACAATTGTGAAGTGCTGATGAAGAGTTTTCTAGAGAGTAGTAAATGGATCCAGAAACACTTAAACATTTGAAAACAAAATAATATGTAGTTCTGGATGAAAGGATATATATAAAAAACATTATTTTTTAGAAATCATACCAAAAGATTGTATTTAATGTACTGCAGAATATATATGCCTATGGCAAACAATTAAAATATGGGTTTTGCTCTTTCAGATGTTGCTTTTTAGGTGGCTGTCCATTCTCAATTTCCAGGTAGGTACCGGTAGAGAGGCATCATTAATAGAATGTATGCTCATACAGATCCTTGGAATGTTTTTGATGCCTTTGAATTAACATTATTTGGCTTTACATTATGGAAAAAAATATTACACTAAATTTTAAAAATTCCAATTGTCTTTGTGATTCCCTGCTTTCTCATTTTGCATAACAATCCCACTAGTTTTCTGAGTTTAAAAAAGAGATTGCTATTTGTCATCCTTTGTAATTGTTCAAATAAAATATATTCCTGAGCATTTCACTTTTTCCCCCCGTTTGGTGTTATAAATTCGCAGTGATCCATTTTATTACATTATTTGGATAATTACACAACCTAGAATAATTCAAATTGTACCCACTTGTATGTTGTAGGCATTAATAAGCCAGATTTATCTCTCCAATTCTTTTTAACCTTTTAATTTAATATTTGTGATTATAATATTGTGAATTTTTTGACATTATCATGGGGAATTCTACCTTAATGGTTTGTAACTTTAAAAACCCCTAATGTTCCCTTTAAACTTTTTTATTATAATATGAAATAATTCAGTAAAAGAAGAGTAATCTTTATTATGCAAATAGCTGAACATTTACAAAAAAAGTCCAACATGGTTACTTTTTGACTTGAGCAAACTTAAAGAAAAAAGAATTAGTAAAAAGTTAAAAGCAAGAGCTAAATCTCTTGATAATGCTTAAAGATTATTCTAAACTATTATAATGGAAATTTATTATAAATGCTAAAAAAAATCCTACAAAAAATATTCTGCTGAAGATAGACGCAAACCTGCTCCATGACAAGCAGCCAAGGAGCACTGCAGAATAAAGAGCCTTTCATAAGTGCTCCAAACAGTTGCTCCTCAAGAAGGGACTGCAAGATAGTGGTCACTGGTGGATTTACAGCCAGTAATACAACCATTTGTTTAGTGACTGTTCAAAGTTACACTGAAAAGGTGACTTATGGCAGCTTTTCACACTTATGACCATTGTAGCATGCCCATGGTCATGTGATCTGGCATGCATTTATAATTATTGCAGTGTCCCAGGTTGCAGTGTCATGTGTTCAACTTTTGCAACCTTGTGACAACAAAGTCAATGGGAAAATCAGATTCACTTAACAATTGTGTTACTAAAAGTGATTCACTTAACAACTATGGCAAGAAAGATCATAAAATGATGCAAAGCTCACTTAACAACTGTTTTGCTTAGCAACAGTAATTTTGGACTGAGTTGTGATTGCTGAGGACTATGTCATGTTATGATTGAAAATATATTTAAAAATGTTGGGCTACAAGAATGGGATAGAAAAAGATACTACACTGGATAAGAGCTGTGGTGGTGCAGTGGTTAGAATGCAGTACTGCAGGCTACTTCTGTTGACTGCTGGCTGCCAGCAGTTTGGCAGTTTGAGTCTCACCAACTGAAGATTGACTCAGCCTTCCATCTTCCTGAGGTCAAATGAGAAGCCAGATTGTTGGGGGCAATATGCTGACTCCGTAAACTGCTTACAGAGGGCTGTAAAGTGCTGTGAAGTGGTATGTACTGTAAGTCTTAAGTGCTATTGCTATATTCAAAAAAATACAGTTCCTTATGGGACTAAGTCTAGATTAATCCTAGAATGAAGTGTTCTCAGCCCCAGGGTTCATTGGAAAGTCAGATAAGAAGCAGAGTAAAAGTGACATGAGATTTTCTTCTACGCTTCTTAAATTATGCTTTTTATGATAGAAATAACATTGGAATCAGGTATTTTCTACTCTTTGGTAACAATAAAAAGATTATCAAGAATAAGCATGAGGAACAATAGATAGAGTTAGGATAAATGCTTTACTTTTGTGTTTTGTATGTTACAAAAAAAACCACCCATATATGAATAAAGCAATCCTCACTTTTATACTTTGCTCTGTATCATTAAAAAAACAACCTGTTATATTGGAGTCATGTGTGATAGAGATAACACCTTTTGATTAATGAGTGCAAAGAATGCAAAAACAAAAACAAAATCCTACCCCTTTGCTCTTTGTTCAGTATCTGATTGCACGTTTGGCCAAGTCACAAAGTCACGTTGCACATTATTTAAGGCAGGAGTCCCTAAACCTGGCACCTTTAAGACTTGTGGACTTCAACTCCCAGAATTCCCCTGCTAGCATAGCTGTGAGTTGAAGTCCACAAGTCTTAAAGGTGCCAACTTTCTGTTCTGAAGAGACGCACGAAAACGAGCCGCCGCTCTGAAATGCTTTGCCGTCTCTATGGTCGTACAACTGGGAACGTAGAAATGAAACCGGAAAGCTCACCTCAACTCCTAACTCTCTATGATCAGTTTCTGTCCTGTGATTGGCGGCCGGGGGTGGGGGGTGGGGAGAGGAGAGAGAGCGCTTCGCTCTAAAGTAGGATTGGTCTCGGTCTCAGTCACGTGGGGAGATTAGCAAGGAAGCGTGTGCCGGTCTCCGGGCTGGATGCGGCGCCCTTCTCTCAGCTACATGTGGAGGCATCTGCTGGGAGTAACGGCCAGAGCCATGTCCGGAGGGGGAGCCCGTCTTCAGCGTCCCCCCAAGGACCCGCTGCGGCACCTTCGCACGCGGGAGAAGCGCCACGGGGCCATCGACCGCAAGGGCCCCAACACCGTTTACCTGCAGGTGGTAGGGGGAGGATCGCGAGACATGGGAGCGGCGGTCTACGTCTTCTCCGAGTACAACCGGTTAGTCTCCGCCTGATGCTCGCCCTTCCTTCCTTCCCGGTTCCCTTGGGACACATACTAGGGGCGTTGAAATTTCCTCCTTTCTGTTCGCTGGGGTACACATGGTCCTCGACTTACAGCAGTTCGTTTAGGGACCGTTCAAAGTTACAGCGGCACTGATAAAAAGTGACTCGATGACCGTTTCTCAGAGTTACGACCTTTGCAGCATCCCCACAAGATCCTGTGATCAAAATTCAGACGCTTGGCAACTGGTTCATATTCATGACCACTGCAGTGTTCAAGAATCATGTGATCGCTTTTTGCGACCTGACAAGCAAAGTTAATGGGGGTAACCAGATTCACTTAACAACTGGGTTAGTAACTTACCAAGTGCAATGATTTACTTAACAATTGTGGCAAGAAAACTTGACAAATGTCTCACTTAACAACAGAAATTTTGGGCTCAATTGTGGACGTAGGTCGAGGATTATGTGTAATGCATTGTATTCCATTCTGTTAGTGATGGTGTAATAATCTGCAGAACTTATTATCTTTTTGCTAGGAAGCATATCCTTGTGCACGTGTGTGAGACTAGCATTCTTTAAATGATGGCAGAAAACTCGTTTGGCATTAAATGTATCTTTGAAAAACTACTTTATAACACCATATTATTTTATGTATTTATTTGTATCCCACCTTTATTATTTTTGCAAAAAACTCAAGGTGGCGAACATATCCAACACACCTTTGCCTTTCTATTTTCCCCACAACCACCATCACCCTTTGATGTGAGTTGGACTGAAAGGGAATGACTGGTGCAAGGTCACCCAGCTGGCTTTCATGGCTAATGGGGAATTGAACTCAAGATCTCCTGCTTTATGTTGAAGGAAAAGCAGCTTGTCGGGGAAAAAGATACCCTCAATTAGTAAAGAACAATCATATTTTCCTTTTTTTCCCTAGAAAGCCTCCCCAAAAGTGAGCTAGTTTGTAAGACTGTACATAGAGAAAAGATAATTCATCTTACTTAGCACTCTTTCTAAGCAACACTCAGACACTTAGTATATTTCCTAGTGAAAAAGAAAGTTGTTATAGAAGCTGTTGGGTTTCCTTTTACTTGCTCTTATTATTTTGTTCATGATAGAGCCAGTTTGATATAATAGTAATGTTCCTGAACTAGAAAGTAAGATACTGTGGATTCTGGTCCTCTCTTAGGCATAAAACCTTGGATGATGTGGTTGGAGAATTAGACCTTAGCCACCCAAAGAGAGCAAGTACAGATTGGCTGATTTTTTCAAGGATAAACATAAGTGCTTACTCATCTTTCCTTTGAATGATGTGATAACTGGACTAGTTTGTTCCTGTTCTCACCATCTGTTCATTCGGAGAGGATGAAATAGCTGCTTTTTTGATAACTAGGTTTATATCTTTATATCTTATATAAAGACGGAAGAAAATACCCTAAGAAGTCACACACTGATGTTTTCTCTCTAGCAAGGCAGTATTCCTTGCTTTGGTTCCTGAGCTGGTAAAAGAGGAGAATGGGTAGGAGCACCTCCTAGTTATTCTTCCTTGTTCACTCTCCTCTTTATCTCTTCCAGAACTGGCCAACTTTAACAAAAGTGCTAATGCTTACTTCTTTTTTCTCAAATATGTTTTGAAGAGAATTCAAGAGATAGCTATGTTATGTTACTTTTTTTCTTTACCAAATGCACTTTCCTTCTCTAAATATACAGCAACTTTAGGTATTTTTTCACCAATATGTATTTGGTGTCACTTCTAATTAAGTCTTTGTTCATTTGAACCATAATCCCATTATTACTAGAGAGAATCCTTCTAAGAAGGTGAATATTGCAGAGAAAAATCAAGCATAACTATCCTACACTTCCCTTTAATATTTTTAATTGTTTACTCTGTTCAGGAACAGTAGAAGTTGGTATGTGGTTGAGACTTCCCAACATTTTAACAACTCTGCATATGTCCCTAATACACTATGGGGGAAAATCTATACTAGCCCTAAAATGGCACAAAATAATTTTCTCTTCTATGGATTTATAAAACAAAGCAACCCCTTTCAATTCTTGTTAAACTTATGCCAACTATATTTTAGTGGTTTCAGATGCTCTCATTGTGCTATACGAGGTAAGGTTATCCTAATTCTAATTATTCTTCCGTTTCAGATATCTTTTTAATTGTGGAGAAGGAATACAGCGCCTTATGCAAGAGCACAAGTAAGTGAACCAAAAATAGAGTAAATAGACGGAAGTGTGTTAAATATCTTCAAATCATTCATTGATATGAGCAGTACAGATAGTGGAGTGAGAGAGAACCTGGGGCAACAAAGTGAAGTGCCTCAAAGGTGTGGTTAACTGGGATCAAAATAGGAGAGAAAATAGGAATGCCACCTTGAATTATTATATGATTGCAGGTACCACCTACAGCTTCTGTTATTAAATCCCAGTAATGCTGTTGGGAATTGTAGTCAGTGCTGTTTCAATGTGTGGAAGAATAAAAAAGTGCCCCAGTTGATGCTTTAACTCAGAAAGCATATAGGGTTAATTTTAGTGGGCAGGGAGAAAAGAGGCATATTAAATTCATTCTTTATAATTATGCATCAAATGTTTTACCCTTTGTATTGCAGTAATGAGTAGCCATTAATAGGCAGGGAACAAAATCATGCAATATTTAAAACATTGCTATATGCTTAATTTACAAATCAACTTTGAACCTACAACCATGATCTAGTGCTGAGCCTCAGCAGAAAGGATTTATAAAGTTATAAAAAAGAATAAGAATTGCCATTTAAAAATTGTAAGGCTGGAACTCTTACATGAATATGTAACAATTTTTCTAGTATAGTTAGTCCTGGGTAATGACCGCTCATTCAGCAACTAATCAACAGAGTGCTGAACAAATGGTAGTTAAGACTGAATGGAAACTAATCAAGGAGAGAAGCAACTTTGGAACAGTTAGTATTAGTGGAACAACTTGTCTCCAGAAGTTGTGAATGCTCCAAAACTGGAGATTTTAAAGAAGAGATTAGAAAACCATTTATCTGAGATGATATAGGATTTCCTGCCTGAGCTGGAGGTTGGATTAGAAGACCCAAAAGGTCCTTTCCAACTCAGTTATTCTGAATAGTCCTCAGAGCTATAACTGTTGCAATGCCCCCTCTGTCACATGATCAAAATTCAGGTACTTGGCAGCCTGACTGAATTTATGACTGCAGCATGGGCTTTAACTCTCCCTATACTGCTGTTGCCTACCCCTGTTGCCCCAGCTGACATTTGTGTGGTCTTCCTCTCTTGCTGACAAGGTGCATCTAGCTGAGACCCCTGCTGGCCCTTTGTGAGGCTTTTGTGAGGTGGTGGAGTACAGAGAGGCCAAAAGGACAGAGATGGGGAGAGATAGTAAGTTGGAGGAGTTGAAGCAGAGGCCAGGGCAGAAGCATGAAGTCCTAAACTAATGACAATACAGTCCTCATCTAATGACCACAATTAGGAATACTGGAACTGCCATTGTTAAGTGGTGTAGTCACAAGAAATTTCACCTGATGACTATTTTGCTTATCAGCAGAAATTCTAGTATAAGTTAGGGTTGTTAAGCAAAGACTATCTCTACAAGACCTGTAAAACACTGCAAAACAATTTTCACCCAGTATCTAACATCTTTTGGGAATGATTGTGGAGAAGATAGTTGTGTAGTAGCTTCAGACAACCTTTTGGATTCTATTGATTCCTTTCTGTCAGGATTCAGCTTTTGGATCAACTCTAGTGAAGGTGGAATGGGAATTAGGTATCCTTGCTCTGCTTGAGTTCTTAGCAGTCTTCGATAACATGAATCATAGTATCATTCTGGCCACCTCCAGAGATTGGGGAGGGGCACACAGTATTGTGCTGGTTCCCCTCTTTTCTTCATGGTTGATACCAATTAGTGGTGATTGTGGGGGATGAATCCTGCCTTTGTTTCCTACTTTTTGGAATACTGCAGAGTTCTGTTTTGTCAGAGTTTTGGCAGCGTGACTAATATTATGAGATAAACCCAGGAGCAAAACACAGCATACAGCACACAGAGCCTTTATACAATTAACATGGAGATACAATCCCTTTCCATTCAGCTATGGACACAAGGAGAGAAAAGAGATATACAACGAGAGAGAGAGAAACACCCTCTAATGCCCCTGCGCACGTGCGCGCACACACACACAGACACACCTCATTGCATCAGCCTTACATTACATTGTATCAGCTTACAGATTACAACCTTACATCAGCTGGCAGCTATTAAATTTCCAGTACCTGACATGTTTCTATTCCTATTCCTATTCAATATCTACATGAAAAGTCTGGATAAGCTAATCCATTGCTATGGGGTAAAATATCATCAGTACGCTGATGATGATTATACATCTCTACCCCTGGCAATCGAGCATGCTACTGATGTCCTATCTTTGTTCCTGGAGGCTGTAGGGATATGGATAGGGAACAATAGGATTCACCTGAATCCTGGAAAGACTGAATAGCTTCGGGTTTTGGAGGCTTCTCATTCTGGGACTAAACCATCCTTTGTATGAATGGGATTGCTGTGCCCTAGTCAGACTGGTATATAACTTGAGAGTCCTCTTAGACTTGCAACTCCTGCTTAAAGAACATGTGGAAATTATGCCTGGGAGGACTTTTGCACAATTTTAAATTGTGCATCGGTGGTGCTCATTCCTAGATCAGGAGGCTCTGCTCACAATCATTCATGCCTTGGTCTCCTCCCTGTGGAATATTGTAATGCACTGTATATGGATCTGCCCTTGAAAAGTTTTTGGAAGGTTGAGCTGGGGCAAAATGCAATGGTGTGGCCAGATTTATTGACCCTAAAATGGCACACCTGCATCTCTGTTCCATGAGCTTCATTAACTACTACTTTGCTTCCAACTTCAATTCAAGGTGGGTTTTTTTTACCCTTAAAGGTCTTCATGATATGGGTGCAATTTTTTTCATAAACAATATGAAATGTAACAAAAATTAATTTTAGAGTATTTTGTAATTATGGTTTTTATGGCCTTATTGTACACCACCCAGAGTCACGTTTCTGTGAGATGTGTGGCATATAAATGAAACAAATAACTAAAATAAAAATGAATAAATCCTGTGCTGATTTTGAAATTTGATCTTTGAGCTTTCATTTCCTAAAATAGTAACACAGAGTTTTGTGGTTACTTATTACTTAATTTGGTTTGGTTTTTGTTTTAATGTGTCACCTAAAGTTCCTTGGACAATTGAAGAAACTTATAAATGGAATTAATTAATTAATGAATCAATCAGCGAAAGAGGCATTGAGGATGATATTGGATGTGATGATGGACAGAAGAATGTAAAATATTTTAGTAAATTCCATTAAAAGTTTTGTCTTTATTGCAGGTTAAAGGTGGCTCATTTAGACAATATCTTTCTCACTAGAATGAATTGGGCAAATGTTGGTGGCTTGTCTGGTGAGTTTAGTAGATAAATATATTCTATATTCCAAATTGTGCTACCTCCTTTGCCTGTTGCTTTCCCTTTTCAGTATATAAATTTAAAAAAAAGCAATTATCAGGAATGCAGTGAAAGAAGGGAGAGGATTACTAACACAGCAACTACCAGGAAAAGGGATTATATCAGGGATATTACAAAACACATTTGAGAAATTGGGAAAGAATATTCTAAAATTAGTGACAACTGCATGAATTAATTTGTTAAGAAAAACTTGGTTAAAAGATTTGAAGATCAGAAGAATCTGCAGTACAAGTAATTGGAGAAATTAAACATATTGAGGGGAAAATGGAATTTGCAGAAAATAGGATGAAAATAGTAACCAGAGAAATGAATGGACCTGGATGTGGCATAGCTGGAACAAGGGATGAAGAAATTCATCAGATTCATTTTGGAACAACCTGGGGAAAGCATTAAATAAAGAGCTGCCAATGTTTGAACACAATTTATGGAATGGGAAAAAGAAGATGTAGATACAGAAATGAATAGAATGCACACAAGCAATACAAAATACACTATATTGCCAAAAGTAGTATGTAAAGATAAAAATGTTTCTCTGTCAGGAAGATGACAAAGAGATCAATAGGTTATACAACAGTACTTCAAGGCCAAGTTAATTTTATCCAAAGAAACACCAACCAAAAGATTCCTACAAGGAAAAAAATACAAACTAGACTTGTTTGAACAGGGGTAAAATAGTAAATACTGAAAATCTTTTATGGACCTTTTGAGGAAACTGGTTAAAAATGGGGGATTTTTGCTTTTGTTAATTAAAAAAGGGATATAGAACTTTTCTGAAGGCTAGTAAAGTTGGAATCAATCTAAGCTGTAGGGGAACCATATTTAAATATAATAGATATTGATATCTATGAAAATATGTTTAGTTTATCAATATAAACTATAGGTAGTTCTCAACCTACAACCATTTGGTCATTCAAAGTTATGATGGCACTGAGCCAATTGGTTAGTCTTTGAAATTGCAACCCTCCCAACACTGCAAAGATCACATGATCTTGGTGCGGGGCAATCCAGTCGCACTTAACAACCAGTTGCCAAGCACCTTGTGATTATGTGATTGCCATTTCCAACCTTCCCTGGCTGCTTCCAGAATGTCAATGGGGAAGCCAGCAGGAAAGGTTTCAAGTCACTGGGGTAAGTCTCCCCTGCTGGGGAACCTTCTATCAGTCTCTTATGCACCTCTGCATACTTTCCCTGATCAATGTATCTCATACATCCTCCCTGCCTCTCTCCAAACAACGGTGCCTCTAGTGCATTCCCTCACCTTCACCTTTGGGCACCGTCCTCTGCGCTTCACCTTGCTCCCTCCCCCACCTGGGAGAAGCTACTTAACACCTTGTAGGGCTGGCTTTTGAAACTTCCTGCTGGCTTCTCCACTGGTCTTGATTGTGTGAAATCAACATGAAGTTGTCTCATCGAACAGCCATGGGATTCAGTTAATGATGGCAATTGGAACTTCAAGGATTGCTGTCACTAAATGTCAAGCATAATCTTTTTCTTTCTGTGTTGCTCGTCTAGCAGTACTCTTTTTCCCCCCCAAAGGTTTTCTGCAATTTTATCTAAAGCGAATTGTAACATTCACATTCTTTATCCTTTCATCCAGGAATGATTCTTACCTTAAAAGAAACAAGAGTTCCCAAATGTATTCTTTCTGGGCCACCACAACTGGTGAGTTGTGTCATGCTCCTTTTTTTGCAGTGATTACCTACTCAGTTATCTTTTAAGAATAACACCATAGAATTAAGTATGTAATAGGACAGTGCATGCATCAACTTTTTTTTTCAGAATAAGTGATTCGATTTTACATGTGTTAATATGCTTCTACTTAAGTTGACTTTTTAAAATTGATAGAATTCTTAGGATTCTTAAGACATTCACATTTTTTTCAAGTTTCTACAGAATTTTAATGAAATACTTTAAGAATAGACAGATACTCCTCTTGCATAAAGTGTGGAGTCTCTCTTTGGAATTACTCGTCATAGCCATAGTTAATGTAGTTGCTATCTGTTCTGGACTGAGATTTCTATAATTAATACCTAGCTTCTGAACTGCTCACACCTATAAGCTATGCAAGACAGTACATTACAATTTAACCTGAAGAATAATCTCGATATTCTTTATCTGGGAAATTAGAATGGTTGTATTCTGTACTATAAAAATTGCTAGAGAAATGCAGATTTCTTACTTTCCTTACTTTCAGAAACATTACTTTCTTCCTTAAAATTATCACTTAAATTGTGATGAGTATTCCTTTTTTAAAAGATACTTGTTATTACTTTCTAAGGCTGCTTGCATATTGGTATTTTAGGGGGCAGAATAAGATCCACTATTCTGACCTGATGTAATCTTATAGTTAAGAATTGGGAATTCCTAAGTTTGAGTCTCAGCTGCAGTGAACTAAAAGAATTGCTTTAAAATTAGACAACTTATTCTTCCTGTCTGCACCCCTCCCTTGTGTGTCATAATATATTTCAGGATTGTTGAAAGGATAATAATGAGATCACATGTATGACTATTTTGAATGCTTAAAAATGTACTAAAACGTGAAAAGTGTTTTATCCTATTAGGTGAACCTCATAATATGTGAGAGTAATCAATATTACTAATTTTCTAGGAAATAATAGTTGTCTTTCTTATTGTGTATATTTCAGCAAAAATATTTAGAAGCAATCAAAGTATTTGCTGGTTCAGTGAAAGGAATAGAGATAGGTAAGTGCTATCTTTCAAATTGTATTTCAAATTCACAGTTGCTGGTGGTGTGCTGTTTTGCATGCTGGCTGTATGGCAGACTGATCAGGAAAAGAGAATTGCTCTACATCTTTGCTTGATTTTCTTGATTTCATGCTGTTCTGCCAACTTTTAAGGTTAATGGCTACATCTTTTCTTTAAAACGCATCTAGCAAAGCCATCTTAAAGCTTGAAACATAAGAATTTTAAACTGTGTTTGATGTAATTATGTTTGAGTCTCTTGTAAAAATTTTATGTAAAGCAGTAGCTCAAATAATTTAACATTCATTTTCCATCTATGTTGTTACTAGTTGTGCAGTCTTTTTTGGCTCCAGAATATGAGGATGAAACAATGACAGTACAACAGGTCCCTCTGGTAGGTGAGTAAGGTATCCTAATTTTAAATAGGATGTGTGTAGAACACAGTAAATTCTGTGCTATAGAGATCTAATCATCATAAGAATTCTGTTACTTCTGATTCTTAAATATTGGGATGTAGTAATAAGGAACTTGTGGTTGATTATGAGACAGAGAGCCTGCCCCAGTTGTAGAAAATTTTGCTGTACCCTAACTTTATTCCATTGTTTCATAACTTTCTTTTTCTGATGGTTGGTGGCTTTTATATGGGAGTACAATATACACTAAAATCAATATTGATTGATTGAACTTATGCGGCTGCTCATCTTACTTGCATGTGACTCTGGGCAGCATACACAATTAAATCACAACACTTAACCATTAAAATTAACTTAAATGCTTAATCACTACAGTTAAAAAAAAACACAATAACAAAAAGAGGGTAGTGCAGTCTAAACGTATACACAGTGCAGCCATTTAAGGGGCTGCAGACTTCCATGGGATCCCCAAGCTTGATGGCACATCCATGTTTTAAGTGCCTTTCAGAAGGCCAGCAGGGATGGGGCAAATCTCACCTCAAGGGAATGTTATTCCAGGGGGCAGGTACCATGGCAAAAAAAGCTGTCTTTCTGGGTCCTGCCAAATGAAGCTCCCAGGCCAATTGGTCCTGCAGCATTTCCCTTTTACTAGACCTCAAGAAAGGTCCCTCAAGTAATCTGGTCCCATACCATTTAGGGCTTTAAAATCATAACCGGCACCTTGCATTGAACCTAGAAGCATCGTGGCAACCAGTGCTGCTTTCAAGCAGAGGAGTAAAATATTTAGTTCCTGAAGCACACGTAATTCCTCCAACCACAACATTTTGTGCCAGCTGAAGCTACTGGATGGTCTTCAAGGTAGCCCCATGTAATGTGTCAGCAGTAATCCATTTGGGAGGGGTCTAGGGTGTGAATGACTGAAGTTAGATTCCCTTGGTTCAGGAATGGGGGCTACTGGCACACAACATGAAACTGTAAAGGCCCTCCTGGCCACAACAGCTACCTGCTTTTTGAGCAGGAGTTGTGAGTCCAAAATAACTCCCATCTTGTGCACTAAGTCTGTTTGGGTTCAACCACATCCAGAACCAAAGATGGTAACACTCTGGATTCAGCAGGTCCCAGAATCTGAAGCCATCTAGTCTTGCCAGGGATCAATTGAATATCAGGGTAAATACTTCATTAACCAAATTCAAAGTTTACAGATAGCATATTAGCTTTTCTTGAGTCCAGTACTATGTGTCAGATGGAGATGATCCCACTGTGATCACTTGCAGTTTTTTATAATCACATATCAATGGGTGCTAGGTGGGATAAACAAAAGCCCTGATATTTTCAAATTAGCGTTACATGAATGACAATAATAAGGTTTGTTTATAATATTCTCCAGTAGCTACGAACATGCCCATTCTGTGTAAAACTCTTCTGAACAGACTATGAAAATTGACGTTTTTTTTATTTTCTTATTTCATATATCATACAAAACCATGAAAATGATTTGTATGTTTTTGGCTCATTTTTGGATAATGCTGTGTCAATAGAGGCAATTGTGACCAAATCAGTTAAATACAGTTCTGTATTATATATGAATGTAGTCAGTGCCTGCAAAACAAAGAAATGTACATATTTTAACATTATTCTTGTCCCTTTTCTCTTCCCACCATTTATCTGAAACAAGCAAAAGCTGACTGTGAGCAAAGGATACATCCAGACTCTAAATCGCTAATAGACGAGGATGATCAAAAACATATCTCCAGGCCAGAATCGCCCTCTGACATGAATAAACAGTCACCTGATAAAACAGGTGAGGAAGCCTCACTCTTTGTTAATGAAATTGGACCCACCAGGAGGTTTTCATGGTTGAGGAGGGGGAAATTTTCCAGATAAGCAATTATAATTTAAATTGCTGCATGAAGTTTAAAACTGTGTCCATATTAAATATTAAATGTTAAATATTATTGAGGGTGTCTCTATTTTCTGGCATTTGGTATTGTTCTAGGATGACACTATTATTTCCCCCCCTCCTCTGCATTACTACACCTCCCCCCAACTTTAAAAAAATAGGATAGAAATTCAGGAACCTTAGATTTTATCAGGGGTAAAATAAAATTATTAAGAGTGTGTGTGTGTGTGTGTGTGTGTGTATACATACATACATACACACATATGTATGTATAATTTACATGTCTGCTCAAATGTGTAAACTATGGCTCTATATGTTATCTTGTTGCTTTTGATAAAAAGCAGACATTTTGAATGTTATGTATATTTTGATTTTGAAACACAGGATGCATTTGTCTGTTGTGGTTTTTTTTTAAGGCAGCAGCAGACAAATACTTGAAAGGGATCCATCTCTTGTTGTTGCATATGTTTGTAAGGTAAGAGATTTTCTCCACATTGAGGGTACATCAATCACTATTGGGGATTCTGTCATGGTATAAAGATTCAGTGTTGTGCTGTAAAAATTCTGAGCTAGGGGAACACTTGATATGAAATAGATATGATCCAGGTGCTTTGCTTATTAAAAAGCTGGGTGAAATAAATGCTAAGATTCTAAGTATGCATTTTTACAATTTCACTACATCTGTGTAGCATGTGCTTGGATGTTTCTCATATAAATTATGGAAATAAATTGTCAGCTGTTAGAAATGGTAGGAGTTAAAAGTGCATATTGCAGGTCATAGATTTGTAGACTTCTCCCCAACATTTGTATTTATAATTGCAGCTTTTGATAATCTTATACCTGTCTTCTTCATGAGATGATTTATTATTTTTGTGTGTGCATTGCTTACACTTGATCTTAGCCAAAAGGGTGAGAAGCAATGCTTAGAGTGGTGCGATGACCTAGAGGTAAAGATGCTCACCTCCCACTCGGAAGGTTGAGAGTTCGATCCTAAGCAACGGCAGATGTTTCTCTATCAGGGCACAAAGAGAAAATATCTGCTGTGAGCTCCATGTAGGTGTCAGGAAGGGCATCTGGCCAGTGAACACTCAGCTCCACTCAGTCACAATCTCCCCATCCCAAAACAAAGGGATGAAAGGGTCATAAAAAGAAAAAAAAAGTGTGCATTGCTTAGTTCACCAAGTGTATTCTGCATTCCTATTAAGATTTTTCATTCCTTTTTGTTTGGCAGCAAGCCAGATATGTCTTTCTGTCCTCTTTTAGTATTTCTAATGTTAGTGTTGGGTTGAAAATGAATGCATTTTATGATATAATGTCAACTTTACCTTTTGAGATGACTGAACACATTGCTGGGAATACATGGTGAAATAATCAATATTTGTCTGTAGGTCCATCCAAAGAAAGGAACCTTCTTAGTTTTAAAAGCAAAGGAACTTGGCTTACCTATGTAAGTATGGAATTCCAGTGAACATTTATATGTGGAATGTCATCAATCTTCAGAGACTAGCTAACTTTTTTGTTTTGCTTTAGTGGCAATGCAGCAATTGCGCCCATAATAACAGCTGTGAAGAATGGAGAGAATATCGTGTTTGAAGGAAAAGAGGTAGAATTTTCTGAAAGGTCCTTTCCTTTAGGACTTTTTGTGTGTGAAATTAGCTGGACATCCCTGTCTTATGATTGTAACTGTGGGTTATTTTTTTTTTAGTTTATTTTTTAGGGCAGAGAGATTACCACCTAATATTGTTTGGCCTTTGCTTCTATCAGTGGGAATATTTAAATGAATTGAGTCCATAAAACTATTGATTTGTGTAATGTGAAAAAGCATATGAAGTTTCTTACTTATTCAAAGGGAAACTTTTAAGTTCGACCCGTTCATCATTGTGGGTTGAGGTGAACAGCTTTCTGAGTTCAAAAGTTCATATAACTTGATGGAACAGTTTGACAAGCAACAACAACAACAACAACAACAACAACAACAAAAACAAAACCCTTCCTGCCCTGTGATCCCTGCTTCTTGGTCATTATGGGAAATGTTTCCCAGTAATGTTCCCCTCCCTGTTGAAATGTGGATTGTGGAAATGTGGATTAATAAAATATGTGTATTGGTGGTGTGCATTGACCGTTGTATCTTATTACAGATTTTGGCTGAAGAACTTTGTACGCCTCCAGAGCCAAGTATAGTGTTCATTGTATTAGAGTGCCCTCATGAAGGTTTTATAGATGCAGTCTGTGAAAACAGAACACTGCTAAGGTATGATTAAGCAAAGCTTAACTGTTTTCATATTTTGTATTAAGGAATCACTGGACAACAGCTTTCTTGCCATGTCTTTATTTGTCACCATGTCTTTTGGCTAAAGAGCAGAGACATCACCCTGCCAACAAAAGTGCTTATAGTCAGGGCTGTGGTTTACCCAGTTGCAATGTATGGCTGTGAAAGAAAGGCTGAGCATAAGAAAGGCTGAGTGCCAAAGAATTGAGGCCTTTGAACTATGGTGCTGGAGAAGACTCCTGTGAGTCCCTTGGTACTGCAAGGCGATCAAACTGGTCAGTCCTAGGGGAGATCAACCCTGATTTCCCTTTAGATGATGATGCTGAAGAGGAAACTTTGGCCATCTAATGAGAAGGAAGGACTCATTGGAGAAGAGCAGAATGCTGGGAAAGATTGAGGGCAAAAGAAGAAAGGGAAAACAGAGAATGAGGTGGCTGGATTGAGTCACCTAAGCAGAAGGTGTGAGCTTAAATGTACTCCAAAGGATGGTAGAAATCAGGAAGGCCTGGAGGAACTCTGACCATGGGGTCGCGACGGGTCAGACATGACTTCGCAACTAACAACAACAACAACAACATGTATTTTGGAAAAATGAGTCTGTTTTTATACTTGTCAATCCATGTCAACAACCTGTTTACACTAGATCAATAAGATGTGGCAAAGTATTAGTAAATGAGAAAATTATATGTACTGCATATAGAATTGATTCCTTCAATGGGTATACAAATATAGATAGTCCTTGACTTACAGCTATTCATTTAGTTACCATTTGACGTTACAATGGCAGTGAAAAAAGTAACTTATGGCCACTTTTCGCACTTAAGACTGGTCCAGCATCCCCATGGTCACCCAATGAAAATTCGAATGCTTGCTGACTGATTCATACCTATGATTGTTGCAGTGTCCCAGGGTTATGTGATCACCTTTTGTGACTTGAGAAGCAAAGTCAATGGGAAAGTCAGATTCACTTAACCACTGGATTACTAACTTAACAACTGTTAAATGATTCACTTAACAACTGTGGCAAGAAAGGTCATATCATACCATCAATGGGACAAAACTAACTTAAGAACTGTCTCAGCAACAGAAATTTGAGGCTCAATTGTGGTTGTAGGTTGAGGAGTACTGGTCGTTTGAAACTCAGAGTATTTAAAAATAGTGCAGACATACTTCTGGTACAAATATGAGCTTGTATTTTTGCAGCCATAAAACTATCTACGTTTGATAGTTTTATTTATAGTATTCAGTAATTTAAGGCCAGAATTGAATTTTTGATCTCTAGGCCCAATGTTGAACTCTTCTCTATCAAAGTTAGACTGGCATGTTGAGATGTAAGGCTGCATCTTTTGCTAAATTCTGGACACCTGTGGAATTTATGTGCCCAGGCCTTAATGCTTGGATCCTGTAGATACTGGGATACTAACGATCCTGACATGTGGTTACAGTATATTTTAGAAGCATAATCTGCCATCTTGAGAATTTCTGCTTTTATATCAGATCTTTTGTTGCAGGTATCAGCAAGAGAATCCGGAAAATTCTGTGGCTTTAATTGTTCATATCACTCCAGATTCTGTTCTGAAGGATAATCGGTATAAACAGTGGTTAGAAAGGTTTGTGTCTAGTGTGAATTGATTTTCTGTTGCTTTACTTTGACATAATGCCGGTATTTAACTCACCAACTCACCAATTGTTTTCCATTAGAATGATAATTAGCATTATTTAATACTTGGCACTTACGCAATTTTTGAAGTGCTTCCCATACATTTGCAACAATACTTAACCTGTAATGTAGAACAATATTACAAATATAAACAGAGTCCAGAAAAAGTTAAGTCTGTATCAAAAAGAAGATAATCTCAGTCTGTAAAATAAGGAGCTTCTTATTCACTGTCATGGCAATATATCAGCATCTGGGTTTATTTTTTTTAATGTATTTCACATTACAGATTAATATAAATATGTGATTGGAAATCCAGTGAATTAAGCATGATAAAAGCTTCTGGGTGTTTCTCAGATGAGAACATTTTATGCTTTTTATCAATTTCTCTTTTATACTGATTCTGTTCTATCACTATAGTGAACACTTGTGGTAGAACACCTTGTGTTCTATTTTTAAAACCTTATATGGGAGATTGACATACAAGGTGAGGAAACCCCATCTTCTTGTTATGAATGATAGGCATATTGCATTTGTTTACATAGGTGCAGGTGAAAAATACAGGTGAGGGATCCAGCAGGGGACTGCAGGCAATATAACTGTTTGACCATTAGTGGGGCAATAGACATTGCAGCCAGATTGCCCTCATAATATATCTGACCTCTGATTGTACTAAAGCTATCATGAGAAGCACCTAGAAGAACAGACAGGATGTCAAGGCATTAGGCTGTAAATAGCTTCTATTTTGCTTGGATAGACAATAATGGTGAAACTCAATATAAAATAGAATTTCCTTACCCTATTTAGAATATTAAGTTTTAAAATACGTCTGATTTTTCTTACCCTCTAGCTTTGGTGAAAATACTCAACATTTGATACTCAATGAAAATTGCAAGTCAATACATCATCTTCACAGCTACAGAATTCAAAGTCAGCTCAATTACATACATCCAAAGATCTTTCCATTGCTTAAAAACCACCACCCAAGCAAGGTAAGAGGATAATAATAGTAAATATTAGTTATGGAACTACTAGCAGGGTACATGCTCTGTTTCAGCCGGTTTGGTAGCATGCTTTTATGTTTTTCTGTCTACCCATCAGGAAGAAGAGGCTGAGTTCAGTGTGCCTGTGACTCAAGGAGAATGCCTCCTCAAATACCAGCTGAGACCCAAAAGAGAATGGCAGAAGTTGGTAGCCATTTCAGTTTGCCTTCATAGTATGAATTCAGTCTTAGCCAAAGACTTAACCTCTTTGACAGCGAGCATAGAATTTCTACAGTTTTTAAAAAATCTTTCTACTCTTTTCCTCACTAACTAGACATTATTTTAATATTAAAAAAATGAAATATCTTTTGGCAAAACAGCAATATATTTTGATCTCCATGTTTTGCCCCATAACCTTGGAGAATATGCCAGAATGGTACTTGTTTTAAATTGTGCTTACTAAATAAAAAAAATGCATAAGGATACATAAAATATTTTGAAGCAAAATATTTGCACATCGGATGCGATGTTCAGAATCAGAAGTGCCCCATTTTGAGCATAAGCGGTTGGTTGTAGAAGCAATTGTTCGGAATCATTTCCAGAATGCTCAAAGCAATTCATACAGGGTATTGTATTTCATGTCTAATATGATATACAGGTTTAATAAATCACTATTATAATTAAACAGTTGAAACACAAGAAAATAAGCTCAGAAATTTATCACTTAAAAAGCAATCCCAGAAAATCTGTCGTTGCTTAAAAGTCTCTTTTTTACTTGTCAATTGTAAAGAAAAATTAGATATTGATAATCATGTTGTAATGTTGATTTTAAGTTTGATATTATAAAAGATAAAAAGAGAAGAGAAAAGCCACATACTAAGTTTAGATAGAAGTTACCAAGCCCCTTTTCTTCTCATAGTTGAACTTGCTAACTTAGTTGTTGAGTTGCTTTTTAGTGGGAGTGGGGAACAGTTTTTGAGTCTAGAAAGCTACATAGAACTTGGAAGTATCAGCAAGTGAGCAACCAATTTAAAAACAACTCCATTTCAGACAGTTGTTCCCATTTATAGCATCTTGAATTCAATTTATAAATTAGGGGCAATGCATTTTTAAACAGATCTGTGGCCTTTGTTTAGAGATCAGATTGTTTGAATTGTGTGGCCATATAAACACAACAGACAGATAGACAAACAAGAAAATAGATAGGTCGGCTGGCCTGCTGACCAGTTGACCTCAGGAATGTTTGGTCAGTGATGTTCTAGGAAGTGGGAGAGCAAAAATGTATGCATTTTCTGGCAGTCTGTAGAATGGCCACTCTTGAGTAAATGTTTCCCAAAGTTGGTAGGTTTTTCTTTGTTATAAAAGTATCAGAATGGTTAAGAATAATAAAATAACCCTTGTTCTTAGGAACTAAAATGCTTATTAATCGCTGCTCATTGTCTCTTGTGTTTTTTAGGGATGCCCTTTTTAATTATAATCCTGCTGAATATGTAGCCGAAGCCTTGCAACTCCCTGACTTCCAGGATTCGGTGCAGACATGCCACGAGAGCTTGTCAGTGAAACCAGCATCATCAGGTCAGTAAGCTATTTGCAGGATTTATCAACATATCCAGTCAAACAGCTGACTCTGGAAAAGCATACATTTGTTATTTCTTACACAGTTTGAGAAATTCATTTAATAGAAATAAACCTGTATAAACACGACAGTTTGATTAATCTCTAAAAGTCAATGGTTAAAAAACAGGTTATCGACTTTGAAGGCACCCACTTCTCTAATCATTTATAAATATTGATATCCTTTGAGTTATTTGTGAGGCATCTGTCTTCTGAAATAGAGTATTGTGTTCTGTCCATGCAAAAGTTATGTTTTTTTTGTTTTGTTAAAGCCGCCTAATTTTTACAGTATTTCTGAAGGACTGTTGTTCAGAAACATCCAACAGTGAAGGATGCAATCGCATGTTAGATCATTTTTGAGACAATTTTTGCCCTTATTTTGCCCATCTTTCCATGCAGGTAACTTGTATTTTCAAGCTGAGGGAAAAAAAGATTTTTAGAACATTATAAAAAAGTAATTTCTTATAAATTTAGAGCTGCTTATTTGTAAGCTGGCCTTAGCGAATGTGGTCAAATGCTTATAGTAGAATACAGAATTCAGAATAACAGTGTGGGAAGAGATCTTGGAAGACTTCTAGTCAGGAGACCCTATACCATTCTGGAAAAATGCCTGGTCAATCTCTTCTTAAAACCCCCTAGTTGTGGAGGCAAGCCATTCCACTGGTTAATTGTTCTCACTGTCAGGAAATTCCTCTTTAGTTTTTATGTCATATTACGGGATTCCTATTCTGCACAACTATTTCATTTTTCAGAAACAGTCTATATCTGTGGTTTGCATCATCATCATCATCATCATCATCATTTCCTTTATTGTCATTATACATCATGGATACAATGAAATTGGTTTAGCTCCTGCTGGTGCAATCCATAACAGAAAATACAAGACAATACAATTCCCAATTTATACAAATAATTGAGGAAAGAAAAAACTAGTTATATGTTTCCATATTACGTGGAGTGATTGTGATTGTGTTTAGGAGTCTGACAGCCGATGGTGAAAAGCTGTTTTTAAACCTGTACTTCTATGTCTTCTGCCCAATGGTAAAAGTGAAAAGAGACTCTGGCCAGGGTGTGAATCATCCCTAAGTGTCATCCAGTAGTGTTAGAAGACAACCAATGTTTTCTTGTGCCGAATTGATCACTCTCTGTAGTGCCTTCCTGCCCGCAGCTGTTAAACCAGAATACCATTCTGTTTTACAGTATGTGAGGAGACTTTCTATTGTGGACTGATAGAAAGAAGTCATCAGTCGTTGTTCCACCTGATTTTTCTGCAGGTCTCTAAGGAAATATACTCTCTGTTGGGCCTTATTAACCACCAGGGATGTGTTGCTTTTCCAGGTGAGAACTATATCTATATTGCATGCATTTATCTGCCTTTTTCTTATTTTCTAGAAACCCAAGCTTGCTATCCAGAAGTTGTGTTCTTAGGAACTGGCTCTGCAGTACCAATGAAAATACGGAATGTTAGCTCTACCCTGGTAAATATTAGGTAGGTTACAGTTTTGAAGAAAGTGGTAGGCAGTTTCTCACAAGAAGATATGAGTGGATAAAATACCTGATCTGTAACTTCTCCAGCAGGAAACATTTGCCTTCATTATTGATTCTGATTTCACTCACATTCAACTGGAAATTGATATAGGAAAGAATACTTCATAATATATCTGTCTTGATCTCATTAGTAGATGTTAATCCACTTGGCCTTATTTATTTAATTGCTGATTCTTGATTTCTGTATCAAGTTGAAATGAGGTTGCGCAGAGCCGAAGTGGCGCAGTGGTTAAATGCAGCACTGCAGGCTACTTCAGCTGACTGCAGTGCTGCAGTTCAGCTGTTCAAATCTCACCGGCTCAGGGTTGACTCAGCCTTCCATCCTTCCGAGGTGGGTAAAATGAGGACCCGGATTGTTGTTGGGGGCAATATGCTGACTCTGTAAACCACTTAGAGAGGGCTGAAAGCCCTATGAAGCGGTATATAAGTCTAACTGCTATTGCTATTGCTATGCTTGTTATTTTAATTATGTATTTGAGAACTAAAATTAAAGCAAATAAGCAAAGGTCATAGAAGTAGAAGCTTCCATTTTAAAATCAAGTGCGAATCCCTTGTCCTAGGTCTAGGATATGGTTCTACAGTATAAACGCAAACTAGGATTTTTAAATATACATTTGCATTAACCACATGTAGATGGTGAGAATGCATGCAGCAGAATCACTATCTTAAACTCTGTTACATGAAATATTGTGAGGGAAGATGTAGCATATCAGGATCACGACTTCTGTAAATACAGTTTTTTAATCTGTTGATAATTATGCATACATTCTTTTTTGCTAGTCCTACTCAATCTGTGCTTCTGGATTGTGGAGAAGGAACCTTTGGCCAACTTTGCCGCCACTATGGGGACGAAATTGACAAAATATTACGCAACATTACAGCAGTATTTGTTTCACATATACATGCTGATCATCATACAGTGAGTGTTGTATAGTAATTACAATGTAATTTTTTTTCTTCTCTTGTTACTGGTAGTCCTCCCTTAATGATTGTAATTGACACCAGCAATTCCACTGCTAAGTGACATGATCATAAAGCACAATATCATGTGACTGAGCTGACTTACAATGCCAGTTGCAGCAGCCTGGTTCGCACTGTTAGGGCAAATCCCAGTGGTTGCAGTGTCCTGCAGTCACATGACTTGTCAGCTTGTTGGAATTGATCTTGTTTGTTGAAAACTGGTGAAGACTGCTGGATGCTGCAGCATTGTAACTGAGTTGCCCTGAGATAGGTGGCAAACATTTAATAATAAATAACTGTTCTGACCCCGCTCCGTACAGTGAGTCACGCCGACACAAGGTTATTACGCTTTATTCACAGTAATTACAGACAAGACTTTGGCAGCAACCCAGACTCCCACAGATAAGAGCTTCTCCAGCTTAGTAAAACGGTTGTGTCCTGCAAAAGGTCTCCTCCCAAAGTCTCTTCTTATATATTCTCTTGGGAGGAGCCAAATCACAACCACCTTGGCCTGATTATCTTTTATGTCTCCGTAATTGCTGCCTGCGCTTCTCCGCCCTTCTCTGCCTGGCGTCCAGGACCAACTGCTCCTCCCCACTGCTCCAGGGCCTGACGTCAGGGACAAACTCCCTTTGGCTTTCACCGCTGCTCCATGCCTCAGACACCTCCTGGTGGCCAACCAGCCTCTCTGGTCCCTGCTCGGAGTCTGCATCCTGCCCAGGGTCCTCCTCATCTTCCAGAGCCGACTCATAGGGTCCCTTGCTATCAGAGTCTGTCGGCAGCTCCAACGGCTCCTGCTGGGCCACAACACATAACTAAATTGCAATCTGGTTGACAAGTGCTAAGATTGCAGTCATGTGATTGAGAATGCTGCGATGGTCATAACTAAGGTGACCCATCGTAAATACCCCTCATTCAATTTTATCATAGTTATTGAATGAGTTATATATTTTTTTGAGGACTAACTGTATATTGAATATAATCAGTGGTTCTGGATTTCATTGTTGCTTCTAAGTTTTCCTATCGAACTGTAGAAAATCCATTTATGTCGCTAATTTTCTCATTTACAAACAACTTTGTAATGACGTTAATGTTGATTAATTAAACAGCAAACTAAATTTGTTAGCATCAGTATGAACAGTATTTCAACAGTATAAACTGTATTTCAAAACTTACTGATAATGCTTTTTTCTAGCATTAAGTAAAACTATGTTGTCTTCTATGTATTGAAACAACATCTATATATAAATTTTTTGCCTTTCTACAATCAACTCATTTTAAGAAATAATATTTAAAGATGAGTACATAAGAAATAATTTTTCACCAATTCATATTTGCCAACTTACTTTCTTCTAGGGCTTGTTAAATATCTTGCTGCAGAGACATCGTGCGCTTGTAAGTATTTGTTAATTAATTTATAGAATTTATAAAGCTTCTAATCTCACAGCAATGACTCTCGACATACGATTGTAATACAACCTGCCCATTATGGTCACATGTCACAATGGCCATTAAGTAAAGTGTCTGACTTAATGATCCCTCCATCCCTGCTCTCCCCAATGCAATTATCAAATGGTTGTTAAGTGGAGCACCTGATGGTGAAGGAGGTCATTGGAGGCCTGGTCCAGTCCCACCTGCCCCAGCCCTCCCAAGATCTTCCTTACCCCTGAGATACCCCGCCCTCTGCTTCCTGCCCCTTGGGTCCCCATAGACATTTCCCCACTCCTTTCAGATCCCTCCAAGCCTTAGGGCTGATTCTCACCCCACCAGGCCAATCCTCCTCCTTCTCCTCATTACCTTTTGGAGAACTCTAAGGCCTTCCAGAGCATTGGAATGGATTGCCTCATCGTGTGGCCATGTGACGTGGTTTCAGAAATGGCGGTGATATTTAATAGCTAACAGAATGCAGTTTGGCTTCTGGAATTATACCATGTGGCCGAGGGCGAAAGTATCCTTTTCTGCTTTGCTAATGTGGTGTGTCCAGTATTTTGGAAACCTCCAAGGCCCAAAGTATCTGAAAGGGTATAAAGCAGGATAGGTCGCTTTGTCCCTCAGATTCACGGCATGATTCTGGAAGCAGCCACCATGTTTCCAGTGGCTGAATTGGATTCTGATATCGTTGCTGCTTTAGGCCACATGGCCATGGCACAAACCACTCTTTTGCTGCCTTTACCAGTGGTTTATCTCATGATTGGTTTACCCCTGGGCTGCATGGTGGAGACCCAGAAGTTGCCATCATTTTGCCCCGCTTATTTATGCCATGAGATAAATCACTCCATTTTATTTCCAAACGAAGTTTCACAGTGCTGCAAATGGACCAATATGTCGTTGGGCTTGCGTATGGTTTTGGAATTGCGCCTTAAGCTGAGGGACAAGTGATTCATTATAGGTCGAAGACTACCTATACAAAGATTAAAACCATCATGACAAACATCATGATGCCCAGGTTAAACAATAATTCTCAAAACAAAAACCATATCACCAGTAGAGGTCACCCAACTGCCTGGCTTAAATGCCTGAAGGAATAGGCTGGTCTTCAGAGCCTTTATGAAGGCTAACATACTGGAGCTAACGTGATCGCTGAGGGATCGCTGAGGGAACTCTTCACAGGGCAGGCACAGTCACAGAGAAGGCACAACTCCTAGTCCAACAATATGGCACTGTTTGAGGGAGGGACCTTAGTAAAACCTTTATTGTCATTGTACAAAATACCGTATTTTTTTGGAGTATAAGATGCACCTTTTTCCCTAAAAAAAGAGGCTGAAAATCTGGGTGCATCTTATACACTGAATACAGCAATTTTTTGCCTCCTTTCACCAAAATGGCCATGCATAGCCTTTAGGAGGCTTATAGAGTGTTCCTGGGGGCTGGAAAGGGCAGAAATGAGCAAAAAATAGGCCATGTTTTGCTCAATTTTGCCCCCGCACTCCCCAGGAGCACTCTACAAGCCTCCTAAAGGCTATTCTTGCTCTTTTTTTTAAAAAAAAAGAAAAACAGGCCCATTTTAATGAAAAGGGGGCCGTTTTGGGGAGGACTGCAGGGTGCCAAAACTTTTCTTTTTTAATTTGCCTCTTCAAAATCTTGGTGCATCTTATACTCCGGTGCGTCTTATACTCTAAAAATACAGTAAATACAACAAAATTGGCTAACCTGAGGCATGGTCTTCCTATTATACCTGGCGGGATGAGTAGAAACAGTGAGGGATAAAGAAACAATGAAGGACAAGTTGTCCTGCAAATAATCTGGTCCTATGCCATGTAGTGCTTTATAGGTGGCAACCAGTACCTCGAATTGAATCTGGGAACCAATGCAGCTCACAGAGCAGTCATAATATATGACTGCATGCTGTGTTGTTATAGATAATTACAGCTTCTGAATGGTCTTCAAGGGCAGGCCCATTTAGAGTCCTTTACAGTAATCCAAAGAGGAGGTTACTAAATTATAAGCAAGGCCTCTGGTTCATGAATGGGGTCATTAGAACACAAATTGAACCTGTGCAAAGGTTCCCCTAGTCACAGCTGTTACTTGCTCTTTGAGCAGGGTCTAGTGCTACATGGCCCCTTGTCAAAATATGATATTCTTGCCAGGGCTGAAGATGTCATTTGAGCCAAATCCTGTTCTATGCAGTTCAGTCTGACATTTCCCAGGCATTGAGAAAGAATCTCCTTCATTAAGACTACCGAAGTATCAGAAGAATAAACAGGGATTAATTCTTGCCTTGTTTTGTATTGTGACCTCATGGTTTACTGGTCTTGCAAGATCTCTCATGCTTTATTTATTTACCTTCACTCAGGTAACCCAGGGTGAGTCTCACGACCCACTGTTATTAGTTGCACCCACAATACTTATGACATGGCTGCATCAATACCATGATAACTGTCAAGAGATCCTGGGTCACATCAAGTAAGTAGATACTTATGTGAGAGATTGAAGTATATTTATACCAATGTGCTACAGTAACGTTTCTTTATCATAAGTTACTGTTGACTCTAAAATGACACTCAAAGATGGGTCACTTGAGACTTTAGAGTGATCCTACCTTGCTGTTACTCCAGAAGTTACAGCTGCGAGCATTACTCATCACATGCAGACCTTGTCTTTTTTGTATTGGTTTGTATTCCACCCTTCATCGAAGCAACTCAGAGCAGCGTGCATGATTTATCAGTTCTATTCTTGTTGTAACCCTATATCATAAATTATTCCAAGTGAGTGTATCTAATACAAGAGCATTGATGGCCCTGTTCCAATACACTTAATCCAGTTGGGCCATTAATCCAATTAGATCACCCTGCTGATGATCTTGGAACCCATTTTTTTCCAGGAGGTGTTATAGTCTAATTAACCTAGGTATCAGGAACATTTCATAACCACACTAGCTCTTCTCACATTGAGCTAGCAAGCAGCAGTGTATATGGCTTAAATGTGCTGCAGTCTGTTTTTTGTGCTGTCAGACCTTGGCAATGAATGTCATAATAGAAAAGGCTTGGTTTTTTCCCCCCAACTGTTCTGTCTCTTCAGCTTTCTTTTTTCTTGGAGATAGCTATGCAGATGAAGCCGTTAAATAGATTTGATGTTCCCAGGACACAGTTTACTGGATTGATTTAGCTTAGTTTAGATTGATTCTACTTTGGACAGAATCTAGCCCCATGGGAATCTGCTCATAGGGTCAGGTGACCCAGTTGTGAAAACAGGGCCAGTAACTTTCAGGTCAGAATGGAGATTTCAACCTCCCTGTCTCTCTAATTTTAATCTGGAAATAGTTGCATCAGTACCTTCATACTCAGTTTAGTTATGAGTTTGAAGATGTTAGAGGTCAGACTGAACGAATTCATTTAATATAGTAATTTAGTATCTTGTAAACTTCTAGGAAAAGTACTCAATTTCTTTGTTGGGAGCCTAAATTGTTTTGAAGAGGAGGTATAGATACATTTCATATAGATTTGATTCAATTTGGCAGCTATTTTTTTAACATTTGCAGAATACTGATTGTCTATTGTTTAAATCATTGTTCATCTAGATGAGAAAAATGATCTGGGTGACAAAATGTTTACTATAACCTTGCTGGTAACGTTTCCACCAAGTGATTATTATGAATTATGATTATAATTTTTAAATTAAAGATTCAGCATTGCCAGTTTAGAGCAATTTTACATCCATGTAATGAGACTTGTCATTAATTTCATTATTTATAAAATTCCTAGAGAATGTGGAAATGTAGACAAGCCAATATGGGATGAGCCATTATGGTTCTTCTAATGAAATTGGTTGATGTGAGCAGAAAATAATATTACATTTGATAGTTAGTAGCATACAGGAATTTGAAAAGAAAAAAAAGGAGCCTAATGGTGTGCATTTATGAAGATAATGCTTTCCCCATTGATACCAGGTAGTTCTGCTGTTATGAAAAGTTCTTTCACAAAACAAAACCATGCACCCTTTTACTGTGGTTGTGAGCCTCTTTTTTTCTTTTCAGAATGATTCCTGCCCAGTTTTTAAAAGAAAAAGCTGACGTGTTCAAACCCAATGCAAAGGTGTTCATTGAATCACTTATGGAGAAATGTGACTTCAGAGAGGTAAAAAAAGGCATGGGATAGACTGGGATAGGAAAAAGCATAGACAGATTCCAAGTGGCTAATGTGTTACAATGTTCAGTTTCAGACATGCGACGTCCGGCATTGTAAGAATGCCTTTGCTTGTTCCATGGTCCATAAATCTGGTTGGAAAGTGGTCTATTCTGGTGACACCATGCCATGTGCTGCTTTGGTTGACATGGGTGAGCTATGCATTGAGTTCTACATTACTATATACTTCGGGTCAAACCACGTGTTTGAAAATTTTCTTACACTGCTCTTCAAATGTCACAAATATGGTTTTCACAGGAAAAGATGCTTCTTTGTTGATTCATGAAGCAACCCTGGAGGATGGAATGGAAGAGGAAGCTATAGAGAAGACACACAGGTAAATAATTTCTACCAAAGGGTGATATCATCATTTTTCATGTAAGTGTGAAATGAAATAAAGGAGATTTTTTTAAAAAGATTCTTTTAAAGCGAAACTGTAACATAAAGCATCTAGAGCTATAATTTATGTTCCTGGGAATAATTATGTAAGATTGGAGCAAATGTTAATCACTTCAAGTATTTGCATATTTACCTGTGGTAATTAAATCAAGTTTAGTGTTGATTTTAGTTGAACCTTTTTTGTTTTGTCAGGTTATTTATTTTAAAATCTTTCCACCCATTATATTAATATGCTAAAAATGTATGTTTTGACATGAAACAATGAATTATATATAGGGAATAAATGTGCCGGCTTCAATATTTAAAGGTTTAACTTTGGTATTCCAAGAAAAAAATTGAGTCAGCAGTTTAAGATTCTAATACTTCTCAGACCAGGATTCTGATAGGAGCAAGACTTAGATAACTTAGTTTTCTGTGGGTCAAATAAATTGATTGGCATTTTGAAGCAGGCTTCTTTGCTGATTTACTTGGCAAAGAATAGCAGCTGGAATGCTCCATAAATGCTTTTATGTTGCTCCTATACTAGTCTTCCAATTTGCTTTCCCCTCCCTTCTTACATAATTTGCTATGAGGGCTTCTGGGAAGATTTCTTTATTTAATACTGTGTTTTCTTTTTGTTTCCTTTCTATAGCACTACTTCACAAGCTGTTGAAGTCGGAATGAGAATGAATGCAAAATTCATCATGCTCAATCACTTCAGTCAGCGCTATGCTAAGATTCCTCTTTTCAGTGAAGACTTCAGTGAAAAGGTTGGAATTGCATATGATCACATGCAGGTCAGTTAAAATTGTATCTTAAGCTAAGATTCATGTGTTTTTTTGGATCTTCAGTATTTTTTTTCTAAAAAACCTAAAAATATTGATCTGGTTTACTAGAAAAAAATAGTATCATAGATTAAATTACATAAAATTATATAGGGGGAATCTCTGCTCCAGTGTCTCAAATGGTCAAAATCGATGACTGTCTTACTGAAAATGGATTCACAACTCACACTTTATTATGCTATACAAGCATGTATGGTTTCTGTTGTTTTTGTCAGCACTCTTTTCTTGCTTAGTCTGCAGTTGCTTCTTGATTCAAAGTTATTCATTTTTCTGTGCATTAATTTGCATTTCTTTCTTTGAAGCAGCTCAAATTGCATTATTTGGAGATGCTTTCCTTTATTTTCCCATTCATAAGAGAATGATTGTACTTCTAGAGTAATCTGATTTGAAATAATTTAATCTAGCAGTCCTTTTAAAGAACTTCCAGTAGATTGGAATTTCACTGGGTTGGGCTTAATCCCATGAGCTGAGAGTAGTGCCTTCTCATGATCCAATTGGACTATCAGGTCTGATAGGAAGTCATTGGTTCAAGTCTCTCAGAGCAGAATGTATTTTCAGCTCTCCACTGTGTACCTTAGTTCCAAAGATTTTCAATATTTCCTCTTGGGGGAAAGGGAATTGAGAATAATTACCTTGAATTGTCAGAGATTGAAAAGTAGGAAATGAATGATAAATATCTGAGCGTTCCTTTTCCAAATCAGACAGTTTTGTCTTTCTGCTTTAAAGAGTTTTGAGATGTTTAGTTCAGAATTAGACTTAGAATCAGCTTAGTTTTCATCCTTCATATCTCATCTTTTCAATCCCTCTATAGATATAGTGCATTTTCATTTTCTGGAGACTGTAAATGTTGGTTTCTCACAAAGCCATTAATAATTCTGCTAAGTGAAGCAGAAAGTGTTTTAAAATTATGGTAGTTTATGTAGGAGTGATAGTGATTGAGATGTAATCTATGGTATGTTTTTTTTTTAAGTAAACCAGATAAATATTCTTTAGAATATTTACTTGAGAGTCTCATTGGACACCTATTGTTTTGGCCTCTGTTTAGGCACTTCGGAGGAAGGGGTGATGCAAATGTACATTTAGGATTGAGAGAGTATGTTGTATTTGAATAAATACAATTTTGATAAATCCCTGGGTATTCTTATTCTCCCACATCATTTTTCTAATCTGAAAAGTTGTTATTGCTATTTCCCTGAACCTTTATGTGCTTGTCCCATCTCTTTTTCTAATGCAGGCTTTTGCTCAACCTCTCTGCCCACTCCTCAACAGCACTTCTATTATTTTTGAAACCTATGTGCCTATAGTAACTTAATGTTGTACAGGTAATCCTCGATTTGCAACCACAATAGAGCCCAAAATTTTGGTTGTTCAATGAGACATTTGTTAAATGAGTTTTGCCCCATTTTACGACCTTTCTTGCCACAGTTGTTAAGCAAATCACAATAGTTGATATATTAGTAAGCCAGTTGTTAATTGAATCTGGTTTTTGACTTTGCGTGTCAGAATGTCACAAAAGGTGATCCTGGATCACAGCAACAGTCATAAATATGAATCAGTTCCCAAGCATATGAATTTTGATCACATGACCATGGCGATGCTGCAAAGGTTGTAATTGTGAAAAGTGGTCATAAGTCTCTTTTTTCAGTATCGTTTTAACTTTGAATTGTCACTAAATGTAAGTTGGGGACTACCTGTATAACTTTACTTTTTGTTCATTTTTAAAATCATATTTATTTTTATTTTATCTCTTTATGTTATAACTGTTTAATTGAATATTCTTTGTTTTAGTTTCTTAGGATTTTTTGCTTGCTGCCACTCTCTCGCCAGATGCTTTGAAGTTACAGCCACATAGGAGTTCCTCCCTCCTTCTCTCTGTCTCTGTCACTGTTTCTGTCTCTCTCTCTAGCACACACTCATACTCTCATGCGTGTGCACACACATGGTTCTCTTGAACAATACAGATATATTTGTTCCAAACTGTAAGAAGAATTATAGCACACAACATTACCTTTCTGATTATGTATTAGGTGTGACATCAGTCTGGTGAGGGTCAGGTTTAGTGATCTATTGGCCAATTCATGTTCTGTTACCAGTTGGCTTTTCCAACAGAAACCAGATATGATGGTATGTTAGAGTGGAAGAACTCCGATTTTAGAATTCTGAGATGGTTTTTCCTAGAGATCAGAACATTTTAAATATGTAAGTGAACTTGAAAAATTGATTGGGCACTAGATTAGTTGTTCATCAGGTTTTTCTCAGTCTGCCGACACAGTTCAAAAAAGTTCAGTATTAAGGTTTATGCTACTCACGTAACCCTTCCTTTACAAAAATTTAAAGGCTGTTAATTTCATACAGATTCTGTACAGTTTTTTTTGTTACATATTATTGGTTTTCTTTGTCAGGTTCGTTTTGAAGATTTTGATGCCATTCCAAAACTGATCCCTCCTCTGAAGGCCTTGTTTGCAGATGAGATTGAAGAGATGGAGGAACGTCGGGAGAAGCGAGAATTGCGCCACTTGAAAGAGGCGTTCAAAGCTTCCCAGACTGCTGCGGGGAACAGATCACCAGCCAAAATGAAGTTGGAACACCTAGAGGATTCTGTTGAAGCACCAAATAAAAAACTCAAAACTACCAATTAAGCAAAGCAGCAAAGTAGCTGCTGTTCTATCAGGGAGAGTGACTTTAGCATGAGACATCTGATGTGTGTGATGCTGAACACTTTAAGAGGTATCAACGCATTGAACTTTGCCAGACGGTTGCCTGTGTTGCCTCTACAAAGCAGAGTTCCTGCTGGACATGTTAATAGCATAGCTCACAAAACGTACTTCCCAGCTGCATTATCTGGAGACATTTTGGTCTGATGGCTCATTTGCCTGTCTGTTGGAAATATTTTATTATATGGCCATGGAGAAAAGCGGGGATCTGCAACCTATTATTTGAATCTCAAAATAATGGTTAATTTCTTTAAAAAAAAAGACCTTTAGGCTGGATAAGATACACTTGGAGTTGTCACTGCTTATCTAAAATTAATTTTGCAGAATTCTTCATATGAGGCTGTTTATAGCATAACATTTTAAGTATTTTCAAATTCAAAGACCCAGTAAATAAAATGTACAGCATGGATACATTATATGCACATTATCCTAAACTTTATTCAGCTATATTATTGCAATTTAGATAGTTCATAGACATATACTAACCACCTAAATAAGTACAAACTAATTATTTTCATTGTATTATTCCCCCCAAAGGAAACTCAAATTGTTTTATCAGGTCAGCCACCAAAAACAAAACAAAATGATTACGGTTCAAGAAACACCTGGGCAGCTACAGGCCCCTCACCACTTACTAGATCTTTAAAAGAAACAGGCATGATTAGAGATAGCACTATTCATTAAATTGCTATCCCACCAGTCTGAGAATTTTAGTTCTCCATCCTCCTCCAGGTGGTCCTTGACTCTTGGCCATAATAGAACCTCCCCGTTACCTCACAAGTTGTGATGTTAAGCGATGCACTCATATTCACCTCACTTAATGACTTAAATTCCTACTCTCCCTGTTGTGGCCATTAAAGTGGAGCATGGGGTGCCTCAAGGTGCTGGAACAATTAAAATGAGCAGAGCAGAGTGAAAAGTGTCTTTCCTAAAGAGAAAAATATTTGTAGCTCAGGGTTTGAAATTAGAGTTCCTTGCTGCTCTCCAAGCTTGGTTGTTTCCCTGCAGACGTTTTATTATCCAAACTAGGTAATGGCAACATTTTATGCTGCCCAGAGTCACTTTATAGGAGAGATGGGCCACATATAAATAAATAAAAATAAAATAAAGTTACTGCAAGAAAACAATCAATCTCAAAGAGCAAGTGATAGCATCAGTGTCCTTTCTGTATATTAAGAGATTAGTGGTTGATATAGCCTGAAAAAGGTGGTCCAAGTTCTAGTGAAGCTGTTGCAATATTTCCCTTCTCTTGCAACAATCATAATGTGATTATTGCTAGGCATGAATTATGTGCCCTTGACTCTTTTTTGGGGGGGGGGAAGGGGGATTGCTACCCCCTTTCCTCAATCTAGTGCCTTATGCACATGCTGAGAAACAGATCCCTGATGCTGAAAGTGAGCAATTGAAGCAGAAGTTGTTCACCGACTTCCTTTGTAGATAGCACAAAAGGGTGTGGTTTGTGTTTATTTAGCTTTATCTTCGATTGTATGAACCCAAGAGCTAGTTTGGTTTACTGTGGTGGTTAAGGCACCAGGCTGCAAACAGAAAGATACTAAGTTCTAGTCCTGCTTTAGGCACAAAGCCAATTGGGTGCCCTTGGGCCAGTCAAGCTAAGCAGCAGGCAATGACACCCCACAGGGATGTCCAGGCAGTCACAAGGACTCAAGAGTGACAGGTAGGAAGAGATTGGTTGAGTGATTTGTGTGAACCTAGTTTGTAGACACTAAACTGAACTGTTTAACCACAAGATACTGAAAGACACCCCCCCCCCAGTTGCCTTAAAGCAAAATTGATTATTTTGTAGAACCCAAGTACAGGTAATCCTCGACTTACAACAGTTCATCTAGTAACAGTTCAAAGTTACGATGACACTGAAAAAAGTGACTTGCGACCATTTTTCACATGATGTTTATAGCATCCCTTGGTTGTATGATCAAAATTCAGAAGCTTGGTAAATGGTTCCTACTTATGACCATAAGCTATGTCCCAAGGTCATGTGATCACCTTTTGCATGCTTCTGACAAGCAAAATCAACAGGGAAGCCAGGTTCACTGAACCACTATGCTATACAAACCATATCAACTACAGTGGTTCACTTCTCACCTCTGGCAAGAAAAGTAAAATGGAGCAAAAATCACTACACAAATGCCTCAATGACTGATTTTGGACTCAATTATGGTCGTAAGTCGAGGACTACCTGTATTAAGCTGGAAGCTTTCAAAAAGAGACTGGAATGCCACTTGTCAGAAATGGTGTAGGGTCTCCTGGTTGGGTGAGGTGTGCGTGTTGGACTAGATTTACAGGAACTGGTCATGGCTAGTCTAGGACCAGGGGAGACATAATAGCAGTGTTCCAATATTTGAGGGGCTGCCACAGAGGAGGTGTGGTCAAGCTATTCTCCAAAGCACCTGAAGGCCAGACAAGAAATAATGGATGGAAACTGAACAAGGAGAGGTTCGACCTGGAAATAAGGATAAATTTTCTGACAGTGAGAACAATCAAGCAATGGAACAGAAGTTGCCTTCGGAAGTTGTGGGAGCTTCATCACTGGAGGCTTTGGAGAAGAGTCTGAACTGCCATTTGTCAGAAATGGTGCAGGTGGGGTCATCTGCTTGGGTGGAGGGCGGGTTTTGGACTAAATGACCTGCAAGGTACCTTACAACTCTTAATTTGTTGAGCTAAATGACCTACAAATCCTTCCAACTCTGTTGTTTTGTTAAGCCAGAAGCAAAAAATTGCCTTTGGTTTGGCTCGAGTTCTGGGAGTTCCTGGCTTGTTTTCCGATTAGAGCTGGGAATCCATCCGCCCGTGCTGAGAGCTGCGGGTTTCCCCCTTCTTGGTTGCTTCGTCCGTCCGCGAAGGAAAGGCGGGGCAGCCCGTCAGAGCTCACTTTGGCAGCCGGTCCCTCCCACTCAAGAGCGTCCTGGTCGCCCAAGCAACAGCGGCGCCGACCAAAACACTCGGGGAAGGGAGAGCCGGCGAGCAATGGGGGGCAAAGCGGAGGATCAGGACCCGGACCAGGAGGGCTCCCTAGAAGCGAATCCCCGCGCCACGCTGCTTGGGGAGCGGGTGGCGCGCAGCTTGCGAGTGGAGCCGGAGCGCTGGGCGCGTTGCCTGGAATCTCCCGAAGCGCGGCTGCTGCTGAGCGCTTTCCTGGATACCGAGCCAGCCGGGCGGCTTCTGTTTGTCACTCAGGGGGCAACGGGGCAGTTGGCGCTAGCCGAGGAGCTGGTTTTAGCGCCCACCGCTAGTCGCGCCTCCAAAGGGGTCTTCCTGCTGCGCCTCGCATCCGGACCCTTGCGCTCACCTCCCGACCCCCGGCAACTGCTTTATGGAGACCTGTCGGTAGCCACCCTTGACCAGGTGGCCACGCTGGTGGAAGAGGTATGCAGGGGGACGGGCTGACTCGGGGGGAGCTTCTGGCAGCTTTGGAAGATTTTAGCTCTCGGATCCGGGCTGCGAAAATTCAAGCTGCCGCTAGATGGCGCACATAAAGAAAAACACCTCGACTCCCCACTTCCACCCGTAAAGCTTCTCAAATATAGGTAGTCATCGGCTGTTCATTTAGTGACCGTTCAAAGTGACAACGGTCCAGGGAAAAGTGACGAAGGACCGTTTTTCACTGTTACGATCTTTGCCCCGTGGTCATGTGATCAAAATCCAGATGTTTGGCAATTAGTTCATAATGACCCTTGCGTCCCGAGGTCAGGTGATCAGCTGTTATCACTTTCTGACTAGCAAAATCAATGGGGAAACCAGATTCACTTAACAACCGGGTTACTAACATATCAACTGCAGTGATTGTGCACAACAACTGCGGGAAGAAAAGGTTGTAAAATGGGGCAAAATTCACTTAACAAATATCTCACTTAACAACATAAATTTTGGGCTCTAAGTTGTGGTCATAAGTTGAGGACTATCTGTAGTTGCGTGACGAGTGGTGGGGACGGACTTTCCTTGCTTTAATTCCTGCTGCTTGTTTGGAGGTATCTGGGACATGCACCTCAGTGGGGGGTTGCCAATTATTTTATTACTGGTTTGGCCGTGCTTGTCTCCCACTGCCACTATTACCGATTTGCCCAATCCGACCCAAAAACACACACAACACACCAGTAACTTGTCATAAAAAATGTTGGACAGTGTGGAGAGAATTAGAGATAATTGCTATCCCATCCATGTGCCTAGCACATTTTGTCTCAAGGGGTGAGGTAATGTGAGGGAGGCAAGAAAAGGCAGTGAGACAAAATGTGCTAGGCACATGGATGGGATAGCAATTATCTCTAATTCTCTCCAGTTGTTTCATTTTTGTGTTGTGATTATTTTTTCCCCTGTGTTGTTAGGTTTAATCTTGTAAACACTGTTATTTTACGTTAAGTTTGTGGATTTTTCAGTAATTTTGTTTTCTTTTTTCATGTCCCAATAGTAAGAAGCTGAATGGTCAGTTTCTGGAGATTATGCTGCTGAAGTTCACTGACTTCATACATTGAGGCTGATTTTTTTTCTATCACTTTTTAGCAGGTGTACTGAAGGGGCAATCGATGATGGGAACAGAATACTGGAACGTCTTTTCATTTACAGTACATCTTCCTCAAAAACAGAATAATTGATAGAATTCAAGGTTTTGGGATAAATTAATAAATAAAGTATGCTTTCCATTCACTTTAGTGATTTAATAAAAGTTTTAGTTGTGTTTGTGGCAGATTAGCATAGAAACAAATAAGCAGACAAAAATGGAATTAGATGAGATTTTTACTTACTTGCCATTTAAATGGGAAGCCTGCATTTTTAATTAAAATCAAAAGAAGCATTGGATTTCTACTGACTGAAAGATCTTTTGACTAGCACTCCATGTGTTTTACAATTCCATCTTATTTGTAAAGAATAAATGCTACCTCTGAGGTTAGTGGAAGTTATTGTCAGGTAATTATACCCAGGATCACCATATTCACACTCAAATATCTTACCATAGAACATACATTTGAAAACGATTAACATTTTAATTATATTGATAAAACCTGATATGATGTACAGTAACTAAAATTCACTCTGTCAATATTTAGACATTTGTTGAAGACAACAAAATATTTGCTTAATTTTACCCTATATGAAAGATGCGTGGACATGTGGAAGACATGTGGGGGTGGACATGTGAAAGGCATGTGGGGGTGTTTAACATTTGTTGTCACATTATTAATTAAGCTTTTGATCCTTATCTGGTTTGATGATCAACATTATCTTTTCATATGCTGGAAAGACTTGATTTTTATTCTTAGAGCAGCGTGATTAGAAAGAGAGAAAGAAGGGGGAAGAGGAAATAGATATTTGGTGTCCCCCCCCCTGCAAATTATTGCTGATGAACAAGAATATACAACTTTAGATCACAAAGCAAGAAAACAAAGAGTAAGGCCAGGTATCCATGCATTTCTTGGAATTGCCTGTTAAGACAGGAGAATATAATCTTTTTGTGTGTGTTAAGAGCAGAATTCCTACAAGTATGTCCTGCTGGGGGGCATGAAATATGTCAGCAGTGGTGAAACAATCCATTTCCAGCTGCCAGGAAAGAGACAGATTATTTTTCATACAAGATTGGCTTGCTGGCAAAGGGCTTTTGAAATTAGGCTGCTTACTCAGATCAGCAGGTGCCTATTTCTGAGTCTACTGATGCAAAAGATCTCTGTCTCGGCCTACCAAGCATGCTAGTCAAAATAGGTACTAGTAGATACCTTGATCTAGGAACATCCAGTGTACGTGTGTCAAAAAAAGCTAAGATGATAGCTACAATAGTGCAATTGAAACATTGACCTTTTTTTTTACATCTGTCAATGCATGTATAAAAGGGACAGGACTTCAATTGCGTGATCATAGCTGCAACTTATCTCCCCCCCCCCCGTTTTTTATATCTCTCTCCCAATTTGGATATTTGGGATTCCTCCTCCTTCTTCTTCCTCTTCCTCTTCTTCTTCTTCTTCTTCCTCCTCCTCCTCTTCTTCCTGCTTCTGCTTGCACTTACAGCCATTAACCTGGAGCACAGCAGAGATGGTTAATCTGAGCCAATCCATGATGATTATTTGTGAAAGAAAGACATTGACTGATGGGCATCTCTGTGATGGATGCAATGTGTACTTTCCTTCCAGTGAATGATTAAACTGTGCCTTAATGGAAGGTGACAATGTGTTTCACGGTCTCCCTATTTCATTTTCTAATGACAAATTAACTTTATTAGGCCTCCTATAATAAGTGCTGTATATCTAATATGATAACAGTAAATGTTACTGTGCTGCGAGCCTTTTCAAGGTTTACTGATAACATATGATGTCTTAGCCTAAGAAGTGTATGCATCACAGTTTTGATTGGAATACCTCAAATAATTGAGAACCAAGAATATGCACTCAAATGATATGGTTATATATCAGTTACCTTCCTTAATAAAATGCATACATAAGGAATTTATTAACAATTATTTTTCCAATAATTGATTGCATCTCAGATGGATTACAAAGATTGGTTAGAAAAGCAGAGGACAAGAAGGCTAAGAGCTCACTGATTGCTGTTTAGTTTTAGTTGTTTTAGTTTTCTTGGCCTGCGTGATCATTCTTAAATCTTGGGATTTGTGCTATATAGCCTTTAGATTTGGAATGAGAAAAAGGTACAGGAATGTGCGTGGCTTGCATATAGACAGAAATGCCTGCCAAATTAATCACAGGATTGCACTAGAGCTGCAGTGAGGAGCTATGTGATCCTGGGAAGAGACACAGCTGCTTTAATGACTTGCTGACTTGCTGACCAACTGCTACCAAGTACTCTCACTCATTCCAAGGATATCATCATGGCCCCATAGTTCTGCTTGGTCTGATAGTTTATCATTTCATTGCTGTAAATCTATGTGCATTTATCATTGTGGAATAACAATGGTACGTGTTTCTGAATAATCATCACGCAAATCCTTTAAATTCCCCGGCTTTTTACATATTATTACTCTATTTACCTCATATATGTCTTACAACATACTTTATTTCCTCTGCTTTATGTTTACATTTCGCTGGTTCTTCTGTATGGATGGAGGACAGCAGACATTGGAATTATATATTTGCATATATTCATGTGAATAGAGTAAAATTAAACCATGACCTAATATTAATTTTGGAAGCAGGTGAATTTTCAGCTTTAGTATTTAATACTTGACAATAGGTAACGATGATAATCTTCCAGGTTCAAAGAACTGAATCCTCCCTCATTAATTGGTATTTACATTTCTGTAAAGATATTCTCAGAAATGAAGAACCTCACAGAAATGTTCAAAACAAAGAATTTAGTTCCTGAAAGTATTTTCCAGATATACAATATAAATTGTATATAAATTGGTATTCCTTTCAAAATATAAATTAATCTGGGAATATATTCACTTTAAGGTCATTTTAAAATCAAAGGGTGAGGTTTAATAACTCCCATTCATCAATATCTGGAGAAACCTTTTTAATTTAATTGCATATTACTATTAACTGCATTATATCATCTGATACATACTATATACTCCTATATATTTAATGGATTTGGTATGAATGCAGAATTGATATTCCTTAAATTGATGGGTAACCAAATCATGACTTATTGACATCAGTTTTGTACCAGTTAATAGAGTATGCTGCTGCTAAGGGCATCTATGTTTTCAAGTAAGACTGCAAGAGTGAGTAGTGTGCACCACATCTTTCAAAAATCCTGGAACAGCAGGGAACTATCAGAGGACTGGAAAACAGCTGATGTGGTTCCCATCTTCAAAAAGGGGGGAAAACAGACCCAGGAAACTACAGACCAATTAGCCTAACATCAATACCCGGGAAGATATTGGAAAAGATAATAATAAATTAAAAAAAAAAGATCTGCTAACACCTAGAAATGAGTAAAGTAATAACTAGTAGCCAGCTGTTTGTTAAAAACAGATCATGCCAAACCAATCTAATTTCATTCTTCAACATAGTGACTATATTAATAGATCAGTGAAATACTGTGGACATAATAAACTTAGACTTCAGCAAGGCATTTGACAAAGTAGACCACAACCTACTTCTCCATAAGCTGGAAAAAAGAGGAATAGATAGCTTCACCGCCAGATGGATTTGCAACTGGCTGACAAACCATACTCAATGAATAGTCCTTAATGGGTCTAAGTCTACATGGAAAGAAGTAAGCAGTGGGATACCACAAGGTTCTGTCTTAGGCACAGTACTCTTCAATATCTTCATAAAGGACTTGGATGAGGGAATAGAAGGAGAAGTTACCAAATTTGCAGATGATACTAAGCTGGCAAGAATAACTAACATTCTAGAAGATAGACTCAAGATCCAGATGGATCTTGACAGACTTGAATACTGGGCCCCTATTTAACAGTATGAAATTCAATGTAGAGAAAAGTAAAGTCCTACACTTAGGTAAGAAAAACTAAAAGTACACATATGCCAAGAGAAAGATGAGAGACATGAGACCGAACAATGTAGAAGAGCTGAAGGCCGCTATGGAAGCATCCTGGCCTTCCATAACACCTCAGCAGTGCCACAGGCTGATAGCTTCCATGCCATGCCGCATTGAGGCTATAATGCTGCAAAAGAGGCCCAAACCAAGTACTGAGTACATATGCATGCTTATACTTTTCAGAGGTCTGATATTGTTCTATGTACAATCCTTGTTTTATTGATTGCATGTAATATTCTAATTTGCTGAGATGGTGGATTTGGGGTTTTCATGAGCTGTATGCCATAAGCATCACAATTATGACAAATCACGGCTTGAACTATCTTGCTTTGCATGTAATGAGTCTATCTCATGTATTAGTTTCACCTTTTAAGTTGCATTATTGAAATAAATGAACTTTTGCACAATATTCTAATTTTTCAAGTTTCACCTGTATATAGAATGTGTATTTTTTTTTGGTTG